>NC_062223.1:39597663-39900044 GCF_902686445.1 Sciurus carolinensis
TGGACAATGTAATAGTTCCTATGGGGCTAAGCAAGTAAATTTTGTAAAACTGATGAGAAAAAGGGAACAAATGTCCAAATAGGAAGTTGTTGCATAGGACAAAAATGTTTAACAATATGTACAAATGTTTTTGAAAAGTGATAGTCAGATGAGTATTTTAATGAAAACAACACTGATAGATCAAAGTTTCCAAATTGAAATCAATTGAAAATTTCCATTAAGTTAGATGAGGGAAAGACTTTCTAAATATACCATTTAAATTCCTAAATATTAGGAAAAAATTAAATTTGATTTCGTCTAAGTTTGAGTCAGATTTAGAGTATAGAATAACGTCTTTAAAAAGAGAAAACTATGGCATGTTCAGATAAAAGGATGCAATTGGAGAATATCAGGCTAAGTTAAATAAGTCAATCCCAAAAAACCAAAGACTGAATGTTTTCCTTGATAAGCGGATGATGATATGTAATGAGGAGGTGGTGATTTAAGTATGGAAGAACTTTAGATTACATAGAGGGAAATGAGAGGGAAAGGGGTATGAAAAATGGTGGAATGAGACAGACAGCATTACCCTCGTACATATATGGTTACACAAATGGTATGAATCTACATTGTGTACAAACATAGAAACAAAATGATGTACCCCATTTGTGTACAATGAATCAAAATACAGTCTGTAAAATGAGTAAATAAATAAATAGAACTATAAATTAAAAAAAAACTAGTGTACAGAAAAAAAAATCATTGTCTTGCTAAAACTTTTAGTGCAATAAGAATAAGGAAAAGATCCTAGTAAAAGACAGGATAAAAATATGTTGAGAATATTTTCACAAATGAATTTGCAAATCACCCAATGAAAAGATATTTGTGTTCTCCAAGTTAAAAGTTTAAAAATAACAATGTTAACAATAGGGTGGAAAACAATGTTTTCCAAATGCTCTTATTAAAGACTAAAATTGACAATATACAATATTGGTAAGAAAACATATTTATGAAAACTTACCTGACTTTATCACCATCAAATTTAAATATGAATCATTATTCCACTTCTTAGAGTTTACCATGAAGACAACATTACATAAGCAAAATGTATATTTCTACACAAAACATTACTATCAAGCTATTACCATGGTGGGGTTTGGGGTGGGGAGGAAACCTGTTAAGTATCTTTCATAGAGTATATTTAAGGAAATTCTTGTATGCACACATGAACTAACAAGGTGAGAACTTGTTTCAACAATCATGGCAATATTATCTGAAGCATGTTTTCCACTTTTTTCTTTATAATTTGCAAAAATGATCTATGGCACTAAAAGTATACAGAATTAAGTAAACAATTTAGTAATGTGGCTCACTGATGTATTTCAGTTTCCTCAAACAGACATGCCCTCTTACCCAAACTGCCTCTCATTTCAGTCCATATTAAATTGTTAAGAGAATGAAATGATCAGATTCCATCCGTATCTAATAAAGAATGTCCTCTCTCCTGATAAGAAATGCATCATCTGCAGCAACCTCCACAACTCTTTCAAATACACAATCTATATCACACAATGAAATAATTTTTTTAAAATCTGAGAACTCGCCAAAGAAAAGAGAATCAGATAAAAGATGAGTCAGTGTTAGCTAAAAAATCTAAAATAAGTAGAAAACCAAACTTTGTTGAAGCAACAATAAAATCGACAACTGAATTCTCAAGTTTAATAGAAACAAGAAGACAAAGGATGACATATTTAAAAACTCAACAAAAAGACTGTCAATGTGCAATTCTACATTCAGTGAAAGAATGCTACAGAAATAAATAAAATATTAGTACTTGAATTGGTATAGTGCCTTATATAGATCTGATTCTTAGAAAAATAGCAATTGCAAATGCCTGAAAAGTTAAAAATAAAAATATCAGCATTTAAATTAATAGAGAACAATTTCAAGACCTTGCAAAATGTCTCATTGTGTTCCTTTTTTCTTACTAGTAAAATGCATCATTTTTTAATGCTATTCTGAGAGGGTAAATAGTCAATGCTTATAAAACTTTAAGACAAATACCTAGCAAATGGGAAGAACCATACAATTGTGACATGTTATTAGAAATTATTGTATTCATATAAATTATTTATAATAATTTATTATTATCTTACAATAATTTATATAAGCATTTTCAAATTTGTCAATAACTATGTAAAATTTAGAAAGCCAAGTTATCTATATTAGGTAAAGCGGTTTACAAAGCTTTAGTCATTGTTTCTTTGGTGTAATAACAGAGTAAAGTCAAATGATAACCAAATTGACTCTACTCCAAGGCAAGGATATATCAATCCAATGATGTTATCATTTGAACTTGGAGAATATCTATAAAAATATGAAAAAATAATTTGTATCCTTATGCAAAATAATTTTGTATCCTTTTACAAATATCATAAATCAATTCTTTCAAAAATTCTAAGAGCTTTATATATAACTGTGACTGACCCATAATGCAGAGTGAATTTTTAACCCAGAAGTGACTATCCAAGCCAAAAATTTGTGTGCTTTCAGTATTTTATAATTAGTGCACACTGTCTCTAGTGTGAGAAAACAAAACCAAAAAGATGGAAATGTCAACATATTGATTTTTTGATGCAAAAACACATACAGGAACTGTTATAAAATAGGAGTTGTACTTTTCTTCTTAGTTAACTATTTTGAATTAACTAAAAGTACCCTCATTAAGTCTTTCACCATCTACATTTGTAGAAAAGGAATTCAAAGGAAAAAATAAGTACCATGAATATATTTGTTACTTTAGGACTAGACAGATATTCCAAATGGATCAAGGGTAGGCTTGGTCAATAGTTTTAGACTGCTAGAATAACAAGATCTCTTTAAAATGGGCAAATATTACCTGGTATTTTTTTCAATAAAAAGTTAATCATATTTTAGACTATCCTTGCAGGGTTTCTGAAACTTATACGGCTTGAAAATTTCATTGTCATTGAGCTATTTTATAACTTTGTAACTTGTATAAAACTTGCAATAATTCAAATTATTATTTTTATATGTAAATGCAAACAAATTGTTTCTGGTAGAAAATGATTACTGCCCTGTGGATATTAACTAGTTTTGCATCTATTTGTAAATTTATTTCAGTATTCCTTATTGCTTTTGTATGTGGTTCTTTAATTCTCCTGTGGTTCTTTAGTTCCCCTTTGAACTCATTGTAGCATCTTACCAGATCTCATTTTATAAAGAGATAAATCATATCATTACATATGTCCATTTAATATTCATGAGAATGGCATTTTTGTCTTTTTTTAATCACATTATTCTTTGGCACTTTGAATTCTTTCAGCCACTGACTGTGTTAATATATAAATGAATAAATTATAATTTAATTTCACTCTTTTATGTAAAAAGTGGATACAAATATACTCTCACAGGATTGACATGCAGTTTAAATGGGGCAGCTATGTAGAATATTTAACATGGTGCCTTCTACCTATATAATATATAAAAGTTAGTTTTCTTTCTTTCTTTGCATCACAAAATAACTTTTTCTTGGAATTTGGAAAATGTTCACTATGTATTTATGTTTTAATTGCTAACGAAGAGAAATATGGGAATGATTGATTTTTAAATTAATGTATACAAGTAAAGGGGGAGTTAGTGATTTATATAGATTTCATATACAATCCACTAGGGATTTTTAATATGGAGGGCACAGGGAAGTCAAGCCTTTTATCTTTTCTAGACTATTCTTATAATTACAGACACATTAGTTCTTGTGAAAAATATAAATAGATTAGAAAATGTGATGCATACTCCAATTCATTTTTCCCTTACAGTCAGATAATTCTATGGAATTTTATTTATTTACTTTTTGCATATGGCACTGAGGATCCAGTGCTGGGGATTTTGTGCTAAGGATTGAATTCACAACTTCAAGCATGCTAAGCAAGTGCTCTACCACCAAACAATAACCACAGTTCCAAAAGGAGATGCTGCTGAATACATATATTAAGACTTCTAATGTCTCAACATATTTTTGTTTTCACAAAGATCCTTAATAAATTGAGTGTACTGAGCCAATATAAATCAGCAGATATTAAGGAAGCATGACCAGGCATGCAGCTGGAAGTACCTGGATAACTTAAAAACACTTTAGAACATAAATGCAAAGAATGTTTCTCATTGGGTTGATAGCAAAGTATTTAGCATTTTAAAAAATCATAAATGTGAGAGTGGAAGAACTAGCACTTCAGCACTGAATACAAAATAAATTAGCTCTGCTTCCTTAGAAATTTCCTGAAAGTTATTTGAGTCCTGATTGTAAATTATTAAATCTAATTTAACATGATTCTTTGTCTAATCATTAATATGAAGTAGAAGAATTATCCAGCCATCTATCTGCAAGATAGATGTGTATATATATATTGTGTATGTGTTTATATCTATGTGTATATGACTATGTATCTATTATGTGTATATATATTATATATACATATTATATATACACACATAAGTAGTGTTTGTTGCAAATATCTATGATCTAGGCCCATGCAATACATACAAGTTCCTTAATTTAAGATGCTATTATTTTTTTCTGCAAGACAGATATACAAACATATAATTATATCATAATATAATATCATCAGCAGAGAAATACAAGGTATAGAGAGTAGGGGAGAAATGATTGATATTCTAAGGAAGTGCAGTCAAATCTTTGACAATGAAGTGATCCAGATCAGGGAGTGGGAGAATATAAAAACATTGTCTTTGAAAATAGTTTTCTTTATTTTATACAAAAAGTGAATGTAGTCTGGCTGTACTCCATCATCTGAGGGGAAAATCTTAAGTTTATTGTGAGATCAGTGAACACTAAGGTAAGAATATTACGAAGAGCATTTCAAAAGAGTTTTCATTCTGATACAAATCATTGGGAACCCAAATGATATTTAGTGAACATAACATCAGCAGATAGAACTGAACTATCTGTGTTAGTGTCAATCTATGAAAAACTCTGTAGTTTCTGGCACATAAAAAAGCTCTCATGGATGAATTCACTTTTAGGGAAAAAAATATTTATTATAAAGTCTTCAGTTATAAGGAAATTTTAAAGACCAGCAAGAACTTAGTGTATTTGTCATCCAAATCACATTTATGTAATACTGCCTTCTCTATATGAATAATTATTTTCCATAATCATCAGAAAGTGTATTGAACAATAATAATTACCAAAAAAATTCAGAAAGTAAATATTTCCTTCATTGAACTTAATATGGAAAACTGTACCTGTCAGAAAAGAAATTAAAAATTACAGTTTTTAATACAAATTACAAAAACAAAAGAAAACATCATCATTTAAGATTTGCTAGTTTTAAAATTAATTAACTTTATTTTTTAGAAAGTTTTATGTTCACAATAAAACCTAGTGAAAAATACAGAGCTCCTACGAAGCCCCTTTCCCCACATACTTACAATTCCCTGGCTATGGGTTTTCCATACCAGAGGAGTACATTTGCTACTAGTGATGAACCTACCCTGAAACTTCATTATAACCTAAAGTTCCTAGCTTCCATTAGAGTTCACTCTTGGTCTGTACAATCTCTGAGTTTTTACAAAGACATAGTCACAGATATTTACCATACACAGAATAATTTCACTGTCCTTAATTTATCCTGTGCTCTTTCTGCTTATTTGTCTCTCCTTCTCCCCTATACCCTGGCCTTTTTTAGTGTCTCCATAGTTGGCTTTTTCTAGATGTCATATAGTTGTAATCATAAAGTATACACACTTCAGATTTTCTTTTTTTACTTACTAGCATGCATTTAGATTCTCCATGGCTTTTTATGGCTTGGTGGTTCATTTCTGGTTAACACTGAATAATATTACACAGTTTATTTATCCATTCACTCAATGAAAGACATGTTGGTTGCTTCCAACTGCTGGCAATTATGAACAAAACTTCTATTAATCTCTGTGTGTAGGTTTGTGAGAGGTTTTCGCCTCATTTGAGTAGGTACCAAAGAGTGAGATTGTTGTATTGTATGGTAGTAGTATGTTTAGTTTTGTAAGAAATGGTAATGGTGTCTTTTTTAAATCTAAAGCAGTACTATATTCCAGGTCACCTAGCTTCTTCCTTATGTTATTATTTAGGACTGTTAAAATTTTGGGTCTGTACACTTCAGTCTATGATTCATTCGGAGTCAATTTTTGTAAAGGGCATAAGGTAAGTTCCTGGATTCTGTTTTAAAATATAGATATTTGGTTTTTCCATCATCATTTGTTGAAATGCTTACCTTTGATCCCATTTACTTTTGTTCCTTCATTAAAAAACAGTTGGTCATATTTATGTGAATCTATTTCTGAATGACAGGATATATGCACATGATTTTGAACTTTGATTCCTTTGTTATAGCCTTATAATATTTTATGGCATAAGTGTTGAGGAATAACTTTATTTTTATAAAAAGAATATGTACAGTGCTATAAATAGTAATTGTGTCATTGATATAACATTTTATTTTCCTAAGGTTTCTCTTGTTTTGCAGATGAGAGGAGGGAGTGTAATATGATGCTTTGAACATGCATACGTTGTTCAGTGTTCAAATTATAGACAATTAAATATTTAAACATTTTTCTATTTCAACTTTAAAATTTTTTTAAATTCAGCAACCTGTGTTTTTCTGAAGAGAAATCCTATTCATACTACAGATATAGCTAATACAAATACCATATGCCCAGTTATATTTGAACTTCTGAACATAATAAATATTATTTCTACTATCAGTATGTTCTGAATAGTGAATGTGACACATTATACTAAAATTTTTATGTTAATTCAAATTTATCTAAGCCTTCTGCATTTTATCTGTCAACCCTCAGACACTTATCAGAGAAAAGTATTTTTTTTAATTTTTCACACTTCATTTAAATGTTTTAAAGTTTTAACATAAACAAAAACAGTGCTAACATGGAGTAACAGAATTTAAGTGAATTTAATTCTCCTGTTTCATCTTCAAAATCACTGGGCTCTCTTTTTCTTATTTTGATTCTCCTATTTAAACATAATGGCATGTAGAGGCATGTAGTTCAAGTTCTGAACCGTACAGAAAATGAGGATGAAGAACTTGACAATTATGACCTTATGCCTGAAAAATGAGCCTGGCTGAGCCTGTGTATGTTAGGTTATCTGAATAACTTGTATTGAGGGTTACTTTTGTGTGAAATTTGATTTTGCTAAATTAAAAACATCCAGATATGTAGATCACATACATACATATTGCTAAACTCAATTTCAGTGGTAACCACAGCAATTGTTGTGAATTTAGAACAGCAAATATCCAAACTTCCCATGTACTTTGGAATTTTTTAAATCCTGACATTGTTTTATTTGCCAGGGCATGGTGAAATCCAAACTAGAGCAGCTTTTACTCAGTTTTGTTGTTGTTAAGTACTCTATGGATAATTCACCCCTTTAGATTCTGGTGCCCAGGGTGGACTTTCCCTACCCTGGGCCACCACCTCTTTGTAATGTAAAGAGGTTGACCACCACCTCTTTGTAATGTCACTGGTGCAGGCCAGAGGATGACTCCTTACCTGGTATTTCTGCTCTAAGATCTGCCCTGGTAGTGTTCTTTAGAGCTTTCCTGTCTTGGAATGAATAATGAGGGATTTGAACAGGTTAGTTGGCTGATTCATTGTAGTACACATAATCATTTGAAAACAACTTGGAATAGGCTCCAATATTCGGTTAAGAGATTCCACTTGAATTTTGTGATTCTTTATTCTGTGTGACCTAACCAATTTCTTTTATAAAATTTACAATTAGTACTTTTTATTTTTAAATGTGGTTCTTATTGCATCTTCATTAAGAGCTTTTACTGTTATTTTTTAATTTATTTTTATTTTTACAGACCTCATTTTGATTCATACACAAATGGCGTACATCTTTTCGTTTCAATGGTTCTACGTGATATAGTTTCATACCATTCCTGTCATCATACATGTACACAGGGTAATGATGTCTGTCTCATTCCACCATCTTTCATACCCCCGCCCCCTCCTTCCTTTCATTTCCCTCTATGTAATCTAAAGTTGCTCCATTCTTCTCTCACCCTCCACCCCCCACCCCCATTATGTATCATCATATCTAGAGTTGAAAATTTGCATTTAGATTTATGCAATCTTTCCTTGGAAGTCCAAGTTTCTAGAATTTCATAGAAATATGGTGTTGAAAACATTTTTACTATTATATGATTGCTTGTTTGGAAATAAGGATCACCATAATTAGAATGAATAAATGTTTATTAAAGCAAGAGAATCCTCTGCCATGATTTGCATTTGGCAGAGATTCGATGGCAGGCAAAGGAGTGTCTCAGCCCATTTAAGCTGCTATAATAAAATGTCTTGTACTGGGTAATTTATAAAAACAGATTTATTGCTTACTGTTCTGGAGGCTAGGAAGTTGAAGATCAAGGCACTCACATACTAGATTATCTTGCAGAATGAGTTTCTCAGTGCATTCTCACATGGTAGAAGGGTCAGAATAGGCTAGCAAGCTCCTTACAGTCTCTCTTGTAGGAAATTCATCTCATTCACGAAGGTAGAGCCCTCATGAGCTAATCATCTTTCAAAGGCCCCACTTCACGCTGAGTACTGATTTTGAACACAAGAATTTGTGTGGGGGATGCAGACATATGGAACATAACAAGGAATGTTAAGAGTTTTATATTGAAAAAATAGGGCAGGGTTTAGATATGCCTTGATTGTGTTGTTATGGGGAAGATGAAGGTTGGCTAAACACAAGCAAGGCATCCTATGTGACTTGTTGTGAGATTATATTTGACTTTTTCTGGTTGGTCATTAGTTAAGGAGAGGCACAAATTAGGGAAACCAGGTGTGATGAAGTCCTGGCCAGTTGATTCAGACCTGACTTGACCACATTGCTACTCAGGTTGTGGTTTAGCTTCTTGAACTGGATGTGATGGACTGTGGGTCAGAGTCCTACTTTCACATATGGGCTGTCCGTTTTTAATCTATATTTTCAGTCAATCACTTTTCTTCACCTTTTTTCTCACAGATGAAGAAACAGACCATCCATATAAATACTGGGTAGGATTCATACAGAAACCAGAGTCCCAGTTTTTGTGTTTTTGTGCTTTTTTTCACTTACAAAAGTTAAACATATGTGTAGGTTAATGAATAAATAACTAAATAATAAATACATAGCCACTGTCATGAACTCGCATTCTTTTCACACATACACAATCCGGTCATGCATTTTTCAAATGAACCACACTGTGTCACCCATGTTTCAGACACATTCACTGTTTTCTACATTTTCTTGTTCATTTTTTTCTCAGAAAGAAACTACGCTAATCATATTTTGTTGACAAGATCTTAATTGTATAATATTAAAAGCAGCTGTGCCTCTACTCAATTAGAGGCTCATGTTTGTCATCATTTTCCCCCAGAAGTGAATTAAACATTAACATCAGCTACCGAGGAAATGTGCTCACACAGGCACTTCTATTCTTTACCCCTTTTGCTTTTTAAGTGTATCAAATGGGAACACTCAGGGAAATGAATTTGTTGCATTGCCAGATCTTTTGGCAAATAACACTAAAAGGATGCTGATATCTTGGCTGTAAACTAAAGCAAAATAAAAATGTCTTTAGAGAGGTAGTTTGCCCTTGAAATTTTAATGTGCATATTTTTGATGTAGCCACCCTAGCTTTATGAAATGCAGGTGTAAAAGGAGTTAAACATATTTTTACAGAGGAACGACATTTTATCCCCTGAAATGTTGAGAAAAATCAGTGTGGTTTAGGAGAGCAGCTTCGAATGCTGTATAGAAGTTCAACAAAATGAGGGAAAAGGAAATGGGAGAGGTTCATTCACCAATGATGGAGAAGGGCATGGGTCTGCTAAATGGAGTGGAGAAGTGGCTAGGAAACTCTAGGATGAGTCAGAATTAGCTTCTGATTCACTAGGTCTGAAGGAGTTTCCCACGTTTAATTTCCCTCAAGTCAACAGGAGTTGCTGCTACTGCAACCTTGGGATCCATACATTGAGCAAACCAATCAAGGTGCAGTAAGTACACTTTCCTCTGCTTGGAAGGCCTAGCATCACAATAAGACTGTAAGTGAAATCAGCCTAGGATAGGACTAGGTAAGGCATAGGCTTGAATGATGAGATCAATCTTTATTGTCTGACTTGGTAAAAGAAAGGGGGTTTTGCCTACCGTTGGGAATTAAAATTTCCATAGTGAATATTTCGAATAAATAGGTTTTGAGAAGAAAACCAAGACTGCTAGTAAGAGATTGAACTCCATATTTATAGAGGTGGAATTAATAAACATGAAGCTATTGAGGCCTTAAATTTCAGATTACTTTCCACAAGCCTAATAGCTTCATTATACAGTTTGAGTGAATATAACCAAATTCTTATAACAGTTAAACAAATAAATGCTATTTCCATATTAGACATATGTAACAAATGCAATTTCTATATAAATATCCTTTAAAAATTGGATGGGGAAAAAGATTAAAATAATGTAAATAAATGGTTGTATACCTCAGAAAGATTCATTTTATTACTTAATAAATATTGAAATAATTGTAGGCATGTTTCCAAGGTGGGGGTATGAATTTTAACTCAAATAATCTCTGGCCAATCTAATTAATAGTGTTTAATCCTTGATCTCCTGAATTCAGTTGAAAGAAAATATTACTTATTTGTCTCACTTATGTTTCAATACTAAATTTTTTTAATCTTTTAATCAACAGGATTATTTATTTTCAAAGTTAAATATCTTTGTGCCTTGACATTTCTATGTTTTTGTCATTTTGCTATAAAAATAGAACAGCTTATAGGCTTGTGTTTTTTTTATAATTAGGTATATAATTAATATAAATAACTAAGTTGAATTTCATTTCTTAGACTGTTCTACTTAGTCTCTTAGACTGTTCTACTTTCTTGCTTCTAGTTTCAGTTTCTTTTCTACTTTCTTGTTTCCTTAAGGAGCAGAACTTAAGGGGGCTGCCTTTTGTGATGTCCAAGATTTCAACAGCCTCAGGATCACCCATGTGTGAAACTCAAAGCGTTTTAGAATCCATTGAAAAATTTAGCCCATGAGAAACAGAATATATTCCACAGCTCTCAGTATATAACCAGCCATATTCCTTAAGTGTTTGGAATTATATGAAAATTGTCACTAAACATGCAATATGCAGACTGCATTTAATAACCATGCCACAAACATTTGAAGAGATTTCATGAAAAGCTCTGGACTTCCACAAATGGTGTTCCCAATGGATGGATACAAGTTAGATCACTAGCCTTCTACAGTACCATCTTCAAATGAATCCATCCTTCATTCGTGTGGCTCAAAGTAATAGATTTCTTATTTACATCTTGGTGTCTATGTACCTTGGCTGCAGAAGTTCTGAATTTCTGTGGGTGCTTTTGGGAATAGGTCCATTCTTCAATAACAATAAAAATGAAGCATCAAATAATAGATCAGTAAAAGATCTCTTGCCCCTATGTGTATGTTTCTATTCAGATACTAGGGACCAATGGAAGGGAGGAAGAGAAGAAGGAAAGAAAGGAATGAGGGAATAAGGGAGGGAGAAAAAGGAAAGAAAGAGAAAAGGAGAAAGGAAGAAGTGATATATAGAAGAATTAAGTTATTCTATTTAGAGTCTCCTACCTCCCTCTCATAAAATAAAAGCAGTTTCTTTTATGGAATAACTTCTTAAGGGAGGAATTTTCTTTTTGAAGTGGTCTGAAAGAGATGTTCACTAATTGGACAGTATTTCCACAATAACTCATAGCTGGGGGCCTTTTTTCTTTCCTTGAATTCAAGTTTCTTTCCTTTTTTTTAACAAATACAAATAAATCTTAAAAAGCAAGACACCCCAGGGATCTTTATGGATGGCAAGTGTTTCCTTCATTTCAATGCCATGTTTTAACATAGTTCAGAGTAACAACATGACTTTACAATCTTATTTTGGAAATGACTGAAGAGATAAAAGGAAGATGTGCTTCTTCTGCTTTTGGTATTTTTCAATGACCATTAATGGCTCTCCTTTCCCCCCGCCCCCATAAGGGACAAAATGGTAGGATCATGCTCGGTCAGTGAAAACAGGAACATAAATCCAAATAGGTTGCACATTTATATTCTCTTCTATCTATAAATCTCAACAAGACTAATATAAATTTAACAAACCACCTATCTGAAACTGAGGTAACCTTTGTGCAAACACTTGGCACCTAGAAACTTTGTATTTAATTCTCTTTTACAAAAGAAAAGAAAATTTCTTAAGGTTCCATCTCATTATAATGAGAGCTTAGCCCTAAGCTTGGCACATTTTTATAAATGAATACAATGTTCTGTCCATGAAAAATTAAGTAAAAATCTTATGATAAACTGAATGAAACAATCTTTTACATTTATAACTGATCATCTCACTCTTTGGTATCTAAGTAGCACAACCACAACTGAGAATTCGTAACAGTTTGTCAAATGGGTGTCTTCTCTAATTGACTGTACTTTCACAAGGGCATGACCTTCATCTACCACCCTGGCTGTGGTGTTTCAGAAGATAGCTGTTCAATGATCATTGCATGAATGAACACTGACCTACTCATTGACTACTGATTGAATGAATAAAATGAATGATGTAGGAATAAAAGAAGAATGTCAGGGAAAAGAACTGGGGAGAGAGTCCAGATGCTTATAAGTACAATATGCCTGGTTTTATCTTTTCTTCCATGATCCCTGATAATTGGCCAAATACCACTAGCAATAGATATCTTCAGGAGTGAGATGAAAAGTACTAGAATATAGAGAAAAAGCCCAAAATAGCATCCTTAGAGAAAAGTTTGAAAACATTTTTAACTCTGTTACTATCCATTACTTTTTATTGATTGTTAAAAGGGTATAAGTGAATAGTTTTCTTAACTAAATGCAAAATACAACTGAAAATTAAAATTGAAGTTTGACAGATATTCATGCAATCTGTGGTTCATTGTGTACCATATAATCATCTGTGAATAAAGTGTTCGTATATGAAGTAAAGCCAGGAATAAACTAGATGGGAGAAGAACTACTTTCTAGATGCATACTTGCATTGTTTACTTCTTTCTAATCCCATCCTTTTGGAATTCCATCAATACTTTTTCTATTGCCCTGCTCCGCTAATAGCTCAACTCACAAGGAAGAATAATCTTCTATGTGCTGATGGAAATAAAATTTTCCAACTTCCACTGTGAGTTGCCCTACTTTTACTCATTATCCCCATCCAAAAAAAAAAAAGAAAAAAAAATACTAACAAAACAACAAAAAACACTTTCTGAATGTTGAGCTAATTGTCCTCAAGTTTCAAGCTCTAAGCTCTGTTACCACTTTTTGAAGTCTCTTTCAACTTGTTTTTTTTTTTTTTTCTTTTCCTTCCACCCAAGAGCACTTTGCTATTCTATCTCCAAAGTACATCAAAGTACTTTTACATCTCTTTTCTATCATAACCATATTTATATTACAACAAAAAAGAGACAATGTGTGGTATTCATAAAGTATAGGGAGTTCATAATCATCTACACTGAGATTGAAAAAGCCTGTTTTTGATATTTTCTATTATGTAGGAAAACATTAAGCTTTTCAAGACAAAAGCCAAATTAGAACAACTTATTTATCTACAAAGAGATTTAAGATAGATATACAGTAATATTTTTATGTTCCAAAATTAGCTACCAATTAATGGTCTTAAATCTTAACTGAGACAGGTATTTCAACTAGTAGTATATAATAAAAAATTATATCTGCACAGAAATTCTCAGGAAATATAAAATATCATTATTATTATTTAGGAACATATAGCAATAACTTTTTTATGGGCCTATGTTTTGTACTATTTTCTCAATTATTTTATGGCAGAGACAAATTTTATTTTATTTTATTTTATTTTTTTGGTACACGGGATTGAACTCAGAGTCACTCAACCACTGAGCCACATCCTCAGCCATATTTTGTATTTTATTTCGAGACAGGGTCTCACTGAGTTGCTTAGCACCTTGCTATTGCTGAGACTGGCTTTGAACTCACAATCCTTCTGTCTCAGCCTCCTGAGCCACTGGGATTACAGGCTACTTTTTCTTTTATACACCTTTGTATTGGCATAAATTTCCAGGAATCAGTAAATTAGGATATAATGTTAGAACATAAACAACATGTTTATGTTAGTATAAAAAAGATTTAAAAGAAAATAAAAACAACATAGATATTAAAAGGTAGATACACACCCATAGTGGGAATAGTGGGAATCCTACATTTTAGTTATTAAAATGCCTTACTTTATAAAGAGTATGATTATTCCTTAACCTATCTCAACAATCTGCTCATGAAAGTAAGGATTGGAAGAAATTCTAGATATATGGACCACATTATATATTATGAAAAATATTACCTCATGTTTTACCATGCTTTACATCTTTATTTTAACAATTAATAAAGCATTAATGGAAGTGAGGATGCAAAGGCTCAGAATTCCTTGAAATGTATTATGCTAGTGCTGTTACTGGAATAATATTTATCTTCACTTTAAATATTTTCTGGTAAAAAAAATCCTCGTTAAGAACTTACAGTCTATTAACAGTAAACTCATATGTGATATTATTAGCTCACCTCATGTCTTTTTACAGTAGACCTCAATGATGATTTCTATCTGTCTTTTTGTCCCCATCTATACATTATTTTTCTTTAGGGGCTTTAAGCCAAAGATAGAAATATGCATTATTTGTTCTATCTACATTCCAGTTCTCCCATAAAAACTAGTTATATAATGTTTAATCTGACTGAATGACTAATAATAAGAAGAAAAGTTAGATACCACCAGACACACCTGTAATCACAGCAACCTGGGAAGCAGAGGCAGGAGGATTGCAAGTTTGAGACCAGCATCTGCAATGTAGAGAGGGCTATGCAATTTACAAGAACATGTCTTGAAATAAAAAAATAAAAAGGAGTGGGAATGTAGCTCAGTGGTAAAACACTCTTGGGTTGAATCCCCGTACAAAAAAAAATAAAAAATAAAAAAGTGTTAAAAATGAATAATTGTTGGTCCTAACGAGTATATTACCATACATTATTTTAGATATTCTTCCCAGTAATTTAATGAGGTAGCATACAAGCATTACCATAATTGTATTGATAAGAAATCTGATGAATAAAGAATGTAAGTAAATTTTCCAAATATATAAAACTAGATCTGTGTTATTACTACCCAGTCACCAAGGTTTTCTACCAATGAAGTTTAAAGGACATAGTTAATTTGGAATACTACTTAAAAATGTTTAAACTTCATCTGCCTACAAATATAAATATCACTGTGTATAATATGTATAGAACAGCAATGCTAATTTCTATAAATATTGTTTGTAATAAACTTTGGAATTCACCTCTCTATTTTGTTGATGAGATGAAAATATCAAAGATTCATCTTCTAATTTCACCACCTATTTAAAATAATCTTTAACCAAATTTGGAAAAAAAATCAACCATTTTTTTATGATGTCAAATATAAGAGTATAAGCATGCAATACTAGGTCAAGCTTCCACCATTGTTAACTTTATGTCACCTACGGGTCATGGAACTACTCTTAGATCAGGTTTCCTGCTTGTGATAAACCTTTGAAATTTTTCATCTATTTTCAAACTTCTTAGATTAAAAATTGTAAGTTATGTGTGAATTCATAAAGCCTTAAAAGTCACCATTAATATTCAATAGGGTTACCATATAATAAAGATATTTTTTCCCCTTTAGAATAATTACAAACTTATTTGTATTATTATGTGTGTGTGCTTGAGTATCCAAAAAATGATAGTGACATTTTGTGGAATTTTCTTCCAGGACTATGCTTAGTTAGCTTTCAGCCCCACTTCACTGAAACCTCACACTTCAATGAATATAACTAAAATTGAAATAATCTACCCTGTCATGGAAACCATTGCTTTGAAGAGTCTGCACCTCTCTTCCACAGGGATATTTCCCATGTAGCTGTAATGTCCATTCAATTGCACTTTCTTTCTTTCTTTCTTTCTTTCTTTTTTTTAAATCTTGAGTGCTTTAAAAGGGTGAACTTATTCTTTTTCCCAAACCATCTACGCATTTTTTGTTTTGATTTGTTTTGTTTTTTGTGGTTTTGGAGGTGTTGGGGATTGAACTCAGGGCCTCCCATATGCTAGGCAAGCACTTTACCACTGAGCCACATCCCCAGTCCCTAAGATTTTAATTTTGAAAGTCAAATTATTATTAAAATTAATTTTGCAGATTCTCTTCATACTTAAGAAGGAGGATGGAGAAGAGAGGAACAATGAAAGACTCTGTAGTTCTCTTCATGTTTCAGGCAATAATAAATGGATGCAATCCAGAATGAAGGTAATGGAGGTATACAATAAAGGTATACTTGAGTTGTTGGAGCAATTCCAACACTAACAAAGGTAAATGAAGGCAATATTATCAAAGAGGAGAAAAGTAAATAGTAAGTATGAAAAAATAAGATCATTGCTAGCTATTCTGTTAATGAGTATTTCTCCTAATGTCTACTTGATTTCTGCTGTGCATAAATAATAATTAATTGAATTTTCTTGGATCTGTTGTGCAGGGTGCTACCCTGAAGGGTTACAGGGAGAGAAGTGGAGGGGACTTTATGAACAATTCTCTTCAGTTGTAACTAACCATTCAGCTTCTGTGTATGAAATAACCTGGTGAAGTTAAGAAGGGAAAAACAATTGTCTTAAATATAAAATGTTTAAAATATAAACAGTACATTCTCTTTTACTCCAGCTTGAATTACTTTTAGGATTAGGATAAATGATGAATTGATTGATCCAACTGACAGTAGAATATGCATGATCCGTGAAGGAAGAGATTTATCACTGAGATAGTCTTTATGGTCAGATATTTATAACTTATATTATATATGATTTACATATTTATTTGTCATATATTATTATGGATATCATTTATCACAAATGTATTTGGTGTTTTTAGACTATCTTCCATATACTGTTAAAATAATTTTTTGCTATGTATAGTGATGAATAATAGAATCATCTTAATTGCTAAACTGTTTTAATAAGACACTATTTTTGTCTATATTTTCATAGAAAGTATATTGGAGCTACAATACACTTCTTGAACACATAGTTTTATATTTTTACTATATTACTGCATAGTATTTGCAGGATACATTCATTCTTCCTCTCTTTGTAGACAGAGGACTATCTTGTAGTGTTTGACCAATTATGAAAAGTGTTGCTATAAACATTTTAGTTTATGTATTATTTGGTGCATTTGTGTGTAATTATTAAGTTTATGTCTACTTTTTGAGGCATGAAGTATGTGTGTCTTCTACTTCCTTTGATAATGTCAATCACATACATCCTTGTCATATCACTGTTCTGTTGTTTACTCCCCTTCCTAAAACTCCTCATAGTCAGGTTTTTACTGCTAATCACCATTAATTAACCTATTAGTCAATATCAAAATAAATTTTAATTTATTTGGTTAGTTACATGACCGCACATCAATGTGAAGTGCCTTTCGATGTTCTTTGACTTCTTTTAAATTGTGTTTTCTGTTTATGCTGTGATTGGTGAGAAGTCTCTATGTGGCTTATGTAAAGCACCTTGTTGCTTCAGATGATATGTTCTCAGTTTGTCTTTCCTATGATAGTTAAATATAAAAATATGTTGTTAAAACTTCCTTCACTCTGATGTAGTGGAAGTATTTTTCTATATTGCATTTTGAAAGATTTTGCATGTTTGTTTAGAAGGTCTATGATTCTGCTGGAACTGATTATCATGTGTGGCCTATAGTAGGGGGTCTACTGTCTTTTCTTTCAGTTTTCTTGAAGCATCAATCAATAATGTCATAGGAAATCTGTTCCTCTCCCAACTGCTCTGCCATGCTACATGTCAACTATCAATTGTACAGTCTTGCACCACTTAAAATGAAGTATTTCTAAGCAACACTATGTTAGGTGATTTTGGTATTATTCAAATATTAGATTTCCGTGGTTTAGGTCAATAAAGAGCTTTAGTAAACACAAGATATGTGAAGCTGCTGCTGATATAATATGGTGTATTCTTTTACAGTAAATTATTTTGTAAAAGTAGGAGAACACTCCAAAATAACAATCAATAGTATGATATAGCATAATACAGTATAGTGAAGACACAATCAAGCAACAGTCATTAACTGTACCAAGGATTACATATTTTGTGTAATTTATACAACTAGCCACACAGTAAGTTTGTACATACTAGTATCACCACAATCATGGGACTAATGTGCTGCACAACAATGTTACAATGTTACCATGGCTATGATGTTATTAGGCGGTGGTAATTTTTCAGCTCCATTATTATAGTATGAGAAAATCATTGTATATCTGATCCATGATGACCCAGATATCTTCATGCTGCTGCTGACTATATGAAGCTTCTGATTTCCCTACACTATCCTTTTGAGCTACTTCTCTATTTTTCAAAATATTATTTCTCATTTATTAAAATGTGTACAGGAAAGACAAACAACATAAAAGATGAAGAAATAGTCACCAGTAACCACTATTAATATTTGATGTATCTTTTTAAACTGTATGTTATTAATTTTTCTTTCACTAAAAATAGAGTGGGAAGAGGGAACATATTTAATAAATTTAATTTATCTATAAATACCATAATTTCTCTTGTGAGTGAATCATTATCTAAATCATGATGTTTAAGAGGACCATCCTTTATTTTAATAATTCCTAATTCATGGCCTTTGAGTTTTCTGTGCAAATTTGATTTTGAGCTTTACTAAAACCTTTTAAAGTAGGCAGTGGATAAACTATTGTTACTCTTTTTCAGATGCAAAAATCCAGGCTTACACAGTGAAAGGCAGTGAGATGTCTTTCAGAATATCATCTATTTAATACGAGGTTAAGCTAGATTTCAGATTCTAAATCCATTCCACTTACCATCTTCTCCCATAATGAATGCTAATTATCTTTGTATTGCAAATGTAGATTTATGATGTACCAAATAATAGAAAATAAATCCTGTTCAAAATCCCAATAAAGAATAGAATTCTCTGTGTTTATCACAAGAACTCTGTGTTCTCTTAGTAAAGATTGACTGGTTGAAAGATTTATATCTACCAGCCACCCAAACCAAGTAGGAACCCATCCATAGCTCAGTGTCAACTTAGTTATTATTCTGAACAGACAGCCGTCATCAATTTTTGTTTGTCATTAGAATCCTTACATAGACATAATTCACACAACTTTAATCCCCCCACCATTTAATCTACCACACACTGCAACACTTGATAGTCCCATTGTGAGCAGCCTGGGAAACTTGTCAGCCTCATGTCCGGCTTACACTGGACTGTGATAATAATATATGGCTTTGCATAATGTATTCCAAACTCTCTAGACTTGCATAATTGGAGCCAATATCATCTTTTTATTTGGTGCTTTTAAATTGCATATACAAAGAGAATATTGAGTACGGAAGTATCAACAGTTCAAAGATTGTTCAAATAAAGTATGCTACAGCAATCAGTATTTTCATGAATGCATTAGAGGTATAGTAAATTGCCAACCTCTTGGTAGAACTGCATGTCAGTTTTTCCTCAGTTTCATATATACCTTTTGTGTTTGACTTTCCTAGGAAAAGTAATTTCAACTTTGAACTCATTTTGCTGAACCTAAAAAAGGTACAAATGATATCTGAAATCAGGATTTCAGTAGTGGTTTAGAAAATGACTTATAAACGGTTTTGAGCATCACAGAACAATAATTTAAAACATATAACATACAATATATGTAGTACATAAAAATACAGAGATTAGTAATTATGTTAGGCAAATGAGAGAGAAATAGAGAAAGCATCAAATAAGCATCTGTTAAGGAAACATCATCAGTAAACATTTGGACATTCTATTGGTTCTGGAAAACTGACAATTGAAAAGAAATAATTGAAAAGAAATTATTTTGCCTGCAATTTCATATTATTACGTGTAACTGTTTTTCAATTGATGAAGGAATGAATTTCAGTTTGTGTATGGGGAAGGAATGATTAAAATTAGAAAATCATTGTTGGGCAATATGGAATTTTTAATTCAATCAACTGTTGACACCATCAATAAACATTTGGACATCCTATTGACTCTGAAAACCTGACAATTAAAAAGAAATAATGAAAAAGAAACAAAAAGAATTTTGCCTATAATTTTATTTTATATTATTATGTGTAGCTAACTGTTGTTCAATTGCTGAAGGTAAGAATTTCAGTTTGTGTATGTGGAAGAAATGATTAAAATTAGAAAATCATTGTTGGGCAATATGGAAAATTTAATTCAATCAAGGGATGAAACCAAGATTGAGGGACCAGATTTTTTTCCACCAAAGTCTACAGTTCGAAATCAGTTGTATCCAATATTGGGCATCCTCAGGGAGAGCGACATGAAGCCCATAGAAATACAGGAAGTAGCTTTGTGAAAATCAGAGTCTGAATCTAATCAACCTTCCTCATATCCTTTCATATTCATGAAATACTGACGGTAGAAGGATGAGCACTAAAAGCATGCAGCAACAAGCAGACACATTGAGAAAAAAAAGAAATTCAACAGGAAATTGAACCAAATTCTGCCATATGTCAGTGGCATAAATGAAGGGGGGGGGTCCTAACTTTAATATTTATGAGATACAACTATATATTTTTATTGGATGGATTTTGTTTGGATTATAAAGCAAGAAAATCTGTTGAAAGCAGTTAGTTTTCTTGGCCATATTAGATTTTATTATGAACTTAATATTATTTGATACTAAGTAATTTATATTAAATTTTCTGGGTATGACAATGGTGAAGTAGTTATATAGAAAATAACGGTAGTTTTAGAGACAACATAAGAACTGAGTGCAGGAATGAAACGGGATGATCAGGATAGAATACTGTAATATTTTTATGCTGTCCTCTTTAAAAATGCTGGAGGATCATGCAGAAGTTTTGTACTGCTAAGCCTGGAGCTGGCCTATTTCCCTTCCATCCAAATTTCCTTTCAGAACTTGGTCACCTGGTTCTCTAACAATCTGCAAAGGAAGACTGAAAAGCTAGTCTTTCTTATATAATAAAATGGTGAGCACATTATCTCTTCAACTACCTTGTTTTTTTCCTTAAGTAAAATATTTTCAACATATCACAACATTTTTGGGAATATTAATACATGGTCTAATATATTAAGAGTTTACACTAGGGCTGGTACTCTGTTAAATCATTTTGTATGGATTAGCTCATTTAATTCCATTTCCCCAGCCCCTATTTTAAAATGAGGATAATTAATTTTAAAATGTGTTCTATTTGTCTAAAGTAGGCTGTGAAATGATAATGTGATTTCATGATGCATCTTCCAAATGAGTAAATTAGGAGAATACATCAAGATATTGTTATATATTTCTTTTTGAAAATTATATTCTTCAACCTTACCTTTATAATTAATATGAACTAATCCAAATAAAAAATAACGCTAAATCCCTGAATATTGCCTTCCAAATACTAAAAAAAACCTCTGTCCTTATAATACACTTCTTGATAATAATTGTGAAAAGAGCTCACACCTCAAAGTTAGACAAACTGAGGATTGAAGAACTACTCCATATATGTAGATTAATTTCTTCAATCTTTTCTTTAAATTTATAAATGGAGATAATAAAAACCATTTTATAAAACTAGTAATAAGCGATCCAAGATGGCGGCCTAGAGGGAGACTGCACCCCCTGTCGCTCCAGAACCCAGGAGTTAAGAAGGGGAGGCATTGAGAGACTCGGACTGAAATAGAGCCACGGGTGAGTCTGCCCACTGGGTAAAGCGCGGCCCGGGTGGCAGACCCAGATAGAGGTGGCTTATCGGAGCCGAGCAGGGCAGCTAGAGTCATCCACAGGCAGCCCTGCGCACTCTGGTGGTGGGCCCCGCCCACACAGCCAGCTGATCCAGGTTCTCGGAACGGAACTGGCCCGCTAGTGAGAGCCTTTCTGACCAGAACAAGCTCCGAGTCCCGGAGCCAGCGCATCGCAGCGTACTCCGGCACGCAAGCAGATTCAGGGACCAGATAGGGCAGCCAGAGACTTCCCCAAGTAGTCTGGACCCCTGCGGTGGGAGGTGCCACTCAAGGCTAGTTTCTCGGAGCTGACTACCCAGTGAGAGACTTTCTACATAGAACCAGCCACAAGCCCCCCCGAACCAACGGAGATCCTCGATCCGCAAGCAGCCTCTGGGATCAGGGCAGGGCAGCCAGAGACCTCTTCAGGCGGCTCTGCCCATTCCGGCTGCAGGCTCTCTTCACGGGGCGATCCAAGATGGCGGCCTAGAGGGTGACTGCACCCCCAGTCGCTCCAGAACCCAGGAGTTAAGAAGGGGAGGCATTGAGAGACTCTGACTGAAATAGAGCCATGGGTGAGTCTGCCCACTGGGTAAAGTTCGGCCCGGGTGGCAGGCCCAGATAGAGGTGGCTTATTGGAGCCGGGCAGGGCAGCTAGAGTCTTCCCAAGGTAGCCTTCCACACTCCGGCAGTGGGCTCCTCCCACACGGCCAGCTGCACGGTGCAGGCCCACAGTGAGAGCAGTTCAGCACAGAGCCAGTTCCAAATCGTGGAACCAGTAGGGGCTACGGGCAGTTTTCTTCGGATGCGCTGCTTTATCAGATTTCTCCAAGACATCAGGATACTGAAGGCTGGGAGGTGATACACTGGAAATCTACCGGGACACTATAAGCCAATAGCAGAAAACTGCAATATCTCAGGGTCCCACTGACAACTGACCAATATGAGAAAACAAGGGAAGAAAATGTCCCAAACAAACCTAGATACTACATCAATAAAACCCAATGACAGCACAGCAGAAGAAATGTCAGAAAGGGAGTTCAGAATGTATGTAATTAAACGATCAGGGAAGCTAATGAGGAGATGAAAGAGCAAATGCAGGCATTGAAGGAGGAGATGAAAGAACAAATGCAGGCATTACATGATCGCACCAATCAACAGTTAAAAGACCAAATACGGGACGCAAGAGATCATTTTAATAAAGAGTTAGAGATACTGAAAAAAAAAACAAACTGAAATACTTGAAATGAAGGAAACAATAAACCAAGTTAAAAACTCCATAGAAAGCATAACCAATAGGATAGAACACCTGGAAGACAGAACCTCAGACATTGAAGACAAATTATTTAATCTTGAAAGCAAAGTTGGCCAAACAGAAAAGATGGTAAGAAATCATGAACAGAATCTACAAGAATTATGGGATATCATGAAAAGGCCAAATTTAAGAACTATTGGGATTGAGGAAGGCTTAGAGAAACAAACCAAGGAATGAACAATCTATTCAATGAAATAATAGCAGAAAATTTCCCAAATCTGAAGAATGAAATGGAAAACCAAGTACAAGAGGCTTATAGAACTCCAAACATACAAAATTACAACAGACCCACACCAAGGCACATTATTATGAAAATGCCTAACATACAAAATAAAGACAGAATTTTAAAGGCCGCGAGAGAAAAGAATCAAATTACATTCAGAGGGGAACCAATAAGAATATCAGCAGATTTTTCAATCCAGACCCTAAAAGCCAGAAGGGCCTGGAACAACATATACCAAGCCCTGAAAGAAAACGGATGCCAACCAAGAATCTTATACCCAGCAAAACTTACCTTCAAATTTGACGATGAAATAAGATCCTTCCATGATAAACAAAAGCTAAAGGAATTTACAAAAAGAAAGCCAGCATTACAGAACATTCTCAGCAAAATATTCCATGAAGAAGAGATGAAAAACAACGATGCAAATCAGCAATAGGAGGCGCTAGCCTAAAGGAATAGCCAAATAAAGGAGAAACCAAATCATGTCAAAAACAAATATGAGTCAATTGACTGGGAATACAAATCATATCACAATAATAACCCTGAATGTTAATGGCCTGAATTCATCAATCAAAAGACACAGACTGGCAGATTGGATTAAAAAGAAAAATCCAACAATATGCTGCCTGCAAGAGACTCATCTCATAGAAAGAGACACCCATAGACTAAAGGTGAAAGGATGGGGAAAAACATACCATGCACACGGACACAGCAAAAAAGCTGGAGTATCCATCTCATTTCAGATAATGTGGACTTCAAACCAAAACTAGTCAGAAGGGATAAAGAAGGACATTACATGCTGCTTAAGGGAAGCATAAATCAGCAAGACATAACAATCATAAATATCTATGCCCCGAACATTGGCTCATCCACGTACGTCAAACAAATCCTTCTCAATTCCAGAAATCAAATAGACCACAACACAATAATACTAGGCGATTTTAACACACCTCTCTCACCACTGGATAGATCGTCCAAACAAAAATTGAATAAAGAAACTATAGATCTCAACAACACAATCAGCAGTTTAGAGTTAACGGACATATATAGAATATACCATCCAACAAAGAACGAACACACTTTCTTCTCAGCAGCACATGGATCCTTCTCTAAAATAGACCATATTTTATGCCACAAAGCTACTGTTAGCAAATACAAGAAGATAGAGATACTACCTTGTACTCTATCAGATCATAATGGATTGAAATTAGAAATAAATGACAGAATAAAAAACAGAAACTTCTCCAATACCTGGAGACTAAATAATGCACTATTATATGATGAATGGATAACAGAAGACATCAGGAGGGAAATAAAAAAAAATTCCTAGAAGTAAACGAGAACAAAGACACATCATATCAAAATCTCTGGGACACTATGAAAGCAGTACTTAGAGGAAGATTTATTTCATGGGGTGCATTCAAAAAAAGAAGTAGAAATCAACAAATGAACGACTTAACACTACAGCTCAAAGCCCTAGAAATAGAAGAGCAGACCAACACCAAAAGTAGTAGAAGACAGGAAATAGTTAAAATCAGAGCCGAAATCAATGAAATTGAAACAAAAGAAACAATTGGAAAAATTAACAAAATAAATAGTTGGTTCTTTGAAAAAATAAATAAAATTGATAAACCCTTAGCCACACTAACAAAGAGAAAGAGGGAGAAAACTCAAATTACTAAAATTCGGAATGAACAAGGAAACATCACAACAGACACGAGTGAAATACAAAACATAATTAGAAGCTATTTCGAAAATCTATACTCCAACAAAAAAGAAAACCTCGAAGACATCAACAAATTTCTAGAGACATATGAACTACCTAAACTGAACGAGGAGGACATACACAATTTAAATAAACCAATTTCAAGCAATGAAATAGAAGAGGTCATCAAAAGCCTACCAACAAAGAAAAGTCCAGGACCAGATGGGTTCTCAGCCGAGTTCTACAAAACCTTGAAAGAAGAGCTCATTCCAATACTCCTCAAACTATTCCATGAAATAGAAGAGGAGGGAACCCTCCCAAACTCGTTCTATGAAGCCAACATCACCCTGATACCTAAACCAGACAGAGACACATCGAGGAAAGAAAATTTCAGACCAATATCCTTAATGAACATCGATGCAAAAATTCTCAACAAAATTTTAGCAAATCGCATACAAATATATATTAAAAAGATAGTGCACCACGATCAAGTGGGTTTTATCCCAGGGATGCAAGGTTGGTTCAACATTCGGAAATCAATAAATGTCATTCACCATATCAACAGACTTAAAGTTAAGAATCACATGATTATTTCAATAGATGCAGAAAAAGCATTTGATAAAATACAGCATCCCTTCATGCTCAAAACACTAGAAAAAATTGGGATAGTGGGAACATTCCTAAACATTATAAAGGCAATCTACGCTAAGCCCATGGCTAATATCATTCTAAATGTTGAAAAACTGAAAGCGTTCCCCCTAAAAACTGGAACAAGGCAGGGATGCCCTCTTTCACCGCTTCTATTCAACATCGTCCTTGAGACTCTAGCCAGAGCAATCAGACAAACCAAAGAAATTAAAGGGATACGAATTGGAAAAGAAGAACTCAAACTATCCCTGTTCGCTGATGACATGATTATATATTTAGAGGAACCTGGAAATTCCACCAGAAAACTTTTAGAACTCATAAGTGAATTCAGTAAAGTAGCAGGTTGCAAGATCAATGCTCATAAATCCAATGCATTTTTATACATAAGTGATGAATCTTCAGAAAGAGAAATTAGGAAAACTACCCCATTCACAATAGCATCGAAAAAAATAAAATACTTGGGAATCAATCTCACAAAAGAGGTGAAAGACCTCTACAATGAGAACTACAGAACACTAAAGAAAGAAATTAAAGAAAACCTTAGAAGATGGAAAGATCTCCCATGTTCCTGGATAGGCAGAATTAATATTGTCAAAATGGCTATACTACCTAAAGTGGTATACAGATTCAATGCAATTCCAATTAAAATCCCAATGATGTACCTTGCAGAAATAGAGCAAGCAATTATGAAATTCATCTGGAAGAATAAAAAACCTAGAATAGCTAAAGCAATCCTCAGTAGCAAGAGCGAAGCAGGGGGTATTGCAATACCAGATCTTCAACTCTACTACAAAGCAATAGTAACAAAAACGGCATGGTATTGATACCAAAATAGACAGGTAGATCAATGGTACAGAATAGAGGACATGGACACAAACCCAAATAAATACAATTTTCTCATACTAGACAAAGGTTCCAAAAATATGCAATGGAGAAAAGATAGCCTCTTTAACAAATGGTGCTGGGAAAACTGGAAAACCATATGCAATAGAATGAAATTAAACCCCTATCTCTCACCCTACACAAAACTCAACTCAAAATGGATCAAGGACCTCGGAATCAGACCAGACACCCTGCATCTTATAGAAGAAAAAGTAGATCCAAATCTTCAACTTGTTGGCTTAGGATCAGACTTTCTTAAGAGGACTCTCATAGCACAAGAAATAAAAGCAAGAATCAACAACTGGGATAGATTCAAACTAAAAAGCTTTCTCTCAGCAAAGGAAACTATCAGAAATGTGAAGAGAGAGCCTACAGAGTGGGAGAATATTTTTGCCAACCATACCTCAGATAGAGTGCTAATTTCCAGAATCTATAAAGAACTCAAAAAACTCTACACGAAGAATACAAATAATCCAATCAACAAATGGGCTAAGGAAATGAACAGACACTTCACAGAAGAAGATGTACAAGTAATCAACAGATATATGAAAAAATGTTCAACATCCCTAGTAATAAGGGAAATGCAAATCAAAACTACCCTAAGATTTCATCTCACCCCAATTAGAATGGCGATTATCAAGAACACAAGCAACAATAGGTGTTGGCGAGGATGTGGTGAAAAAGGAACACTCATCCATTGCTGGTGGGGTTGCAAATTAGTGCAGCCACTCTGGAAAGCAGTGTGGAGATTCCTCAGAAAGCTTGGAATGGAAACACCATTTGACCCAGCTATCCCACTCCTTGGCCTATACCCAAATGACTTAAAATCAGCATACTACAGAGATACAGCCACATCAATGTTCATTGCTGCTCAATTCACCATAGCCAGATTGTGGAACCCACCTAGATGCCCTTCAGTTGATGAATGGATAAAGAAACTGTGGCATATTTATACAATGGAATATTACTCCGCAATGAAGAATGATAAAATTATGGCATTTGTAGGCAAATGGACGAAATTGGAGAATATCATGCTAAGTGAGATAAGCCAATCTCAAAAACTAAAGGACGAATGATCTCGCTGATAAGCGGATGAGGACATATAATGGGGGTTGGGAGGGGTTAGCATTAGGTTTAGGGTTAGGTTTAGAGTTAGGCTAAGGAGAGCGGTAAGAATGAAGGAAAGAAGGACTGTATAGAGGGAAAAGAGGGGTGGGAGGGGTGGGGGGGAAGGGAAAAAAAAATAAACATCATTACCCTATGTAAACGTTAAAAATAAATAAATAAACAAAAAAAACTAGTAATAAGTGTAACATTGACAAATAAAAGCTTCCAGAACAAATAAAATTAATTAATTAAGCCCAATTATATTTTATCTGAACAGTTGGATTTTGAGTGTGCTCTATCAATTAAGGAAAGCAAGTACTGTGACCCATATAAATTATATATGAAAACTAAAACTATAGTCATGCATTATTTGTCTGTGATCATATACCTAAAATGTTAGGTATGGCGGCCAATTTATTTTTACTTCCATTGCAGCAAATTTGTTTTTCATAATGTATCATTATTAATTTTTTTCTTGCATATTTCTCTATGAAAAGTAAAATCTAGTTTTCCTTAATTTCTGACACAGTGCATGGAGAACCTCAGTGAACCAAAACTATTAAGGAGTCTTTTATTACCTGCAAAATAAGTATTAAAGGAATCCAATCAATAGTTATTTAAACCACAAAAGGAGAAAGTAAAGACATAATAATTGTAGATCCTTGACCAGAATTTTCTTGACTTCATAGATGTCAAGCCACAAAGAACATCAAAAACTAAAATCAATGAGTATTCAAAGAAACTTAGGTCAGTGTTTGAATTAGGATGTTGAATGCATGTGATAATATCTGTAAGCTATTATTGTGACAAATGTAGTTAGTTTAATGAAATTGATTAATCAAAATATCAGTCTTCAGATGATTATATGTGAAAACTTCCAAGCTAATTACATGTGCTTCTAATAGTTGATTATTTATTTTATTTTATTTTATTTCAATACTGAGGTTGGAGCCCAGGGTTTCTCTACCACTTAGCGACACCCCAGTCTATTACTTTTCTATTACTTTTACTTTTTATTTTGAAATAGGTTCTCCCTAACTTTCCTAGACGGACCTCCTACCCTAGCCCCCTGAGTAGCTGGAATCACAAATATGGATCACCATGCTAAGTCAATTGAAAACATTTTGGAGAGCTTCCTATGTAAACAAACAAACAACCTCCCACTTTCCAAGTTAATAATTTAAGAGTTAGAAATTTAAATAAAAATTTGTTCACATTTGAACTAATGTTCAGAACAGTTCCATGACTTCAAGTCACATAGCTATAAAGTAGTAAATGCAGGACATAAGTCAGGTTCCAAGTCAGAGATCTAAGTCTCCATTACCAACTGTAAGTCCTATTTTTAAAGGCAATCTCTGGAGAAAAAAGTAAGCAAAGAACAACAGAAGTTTAAGAAATTACAATATTAAAAACACTAGATGAAACACTCCACATGTATGATCAGGTACAAAAATTACATAATCATTTGGGCCAAAACAATTTAAACAGGTGTGAGTGTCTTTGGTCTTTAGGGTTGTATTAAGTGGATACATTCATAATTGCTATTTTCTAATAGTAAAAGAGTTTTAAGAATTCATTTTTTGGTATGACATGGCAGAGTTTGTAACTTCCTTGTAGAAAATGTTGTGATTTTAACAATATTATACTTAGACCTATTAAAGATTACATAGAGGGAAATGAGAGGGAGGGGGTATGCAAAACGGTGGACTGAGACAGACATCATTATCCTATGTACATGTATGATTGCATGAATGGTATGCATCTATATCCTGTACAACCATAGAAATGGAAAGAAGTACCCCGTTTATGTACAATGAATCAAAATTCAGTCTGTAAAAATAAAAAATAATTTAATAAAAATATTTAAAGTTATTAGTAAATATTTCCCCAGTTTTAACCTACTATGTAAATTTCTACTATTCTGAATATTCTTTTTGAGGAATTTGAAATTTAATTTTAATTTACCTTTGTGAACTGATGGCATTAAAACATGTATTGCTGGTATGGGTTTGGAAATTTCATTTTTCATCTTTCTAGATCACCTTTAAGCCAGATACCATGACTAGCCTTTATCATTTTATAACTTATATTTGGTTTTGTTTTGCTTTCAGTGTCTCAGGGAGAAGTTCACTACTTGTAAATATCAACACAACTGGTTGCTCAGCCTGCCTTTTCATAGGTCATTATTGAATCAGACTTTGCAGAACAGAACAAGACCCACCAATCTCAGTCTGGAGTGTTTTGATGCTGTTGTTATTTGATTCCTTCCTTTGTTTTCTTTGGTAAATAATTTATTTGTGCCTAACAATTCTTCTACTGGAAATACCTTTATTTTACCTCCTTACTTTTTAACAAATGCTTTATGATTTTAATATCTGGAAGCCTGAAAAATTAGTTTGAAACTTCTGAAGTTTTATATATAAACACTCTTATTAAATTTGTGTGTGTGTGTGTGTGCAGTATTGAAGACTGAAGCTGGAGGACTCTATCACTGAGCCACATCCTCAACACTTTTTAGTTTTGTTTTGAGACAAGCTGCTCCTGCTGACCTCGGTTTACATTCACCTTGCCTCAGTCTCCTGAGTAGCTGGAATTGCAGGCATAAATCATCACACCTGACTGAATACTCTTTCATATAAGTGAATTTTCAAAATTATTTTTTCATGTAGTTTAACATGTCTTTAAAACATCAGTGGGAATAACAGCTGTGCCTATAAACACACGGGAATTACTACTCACAGTTTCATATACATTTATTAAAACAACGTAGGCACTTAGTACAAGAAAGTTCTGCATTATGGCATAAGAATGTAGAGGAAAGTAGCCATTTATTATTCTTATGAGGAGATTCTAATTAAAATGAAGTTATCTCAAATGTTTTTAAAGTTTAAGGATTCCAAGTATTTTTAAAATTTTAATTAAAAAAATATTTTGTAGTACTGGGGAATGATCACAGTGCAACATCCCAGTCCTTAATAAAATTTTTTATCTAGAGACGGTGTCTCCCAAACTTTCCCAGGCTTGCCTCAAACTTGGGATACTCCTGCCTCACCCTCCTAAGTGGCTGGGATTACAACTCTGTTACACCACATCTGTCTAAAGATGCCAAGTAATTTTTACATGCCATAAAATCTGAAGAATAATGAGGTTGGATAACAGGTATCAAATCACTTAGAAGGAATAAGTTCTAATACTCCACAGCAGAGTAAGATAACTGTAGTTCACATTAACCTACCATATATTTTGTGAAGATCCGAAAGAGAGGAGCTCAAAGTCTCAAAAAAAAACTTATAAGCAGAGGCTATACAAAGTACTGTAATTAAATCAATGTGTTATCAGTCAGCATGGGGTTCATTTGCCCAATTCAGAATAGAAAACATGAAATGTGAAAGCATAGATCTTACTTTTTTTCTTATGTTGCTTCTTATTTTCATGTGTCCAGCTCCCAGCTCTTAAGTGTTACCATGTCATTCAAGATACCTTTTGCTCAATTTGAAATGAAAATCATGGAAAGAAAGGCAAGCAATACTATCCAGACATGGCTTTGTTGGGGCTTGTGTTCCAGCACAAGGGAGATGAGGAGACAGAGCGTGGGATAGGGTCTCTGGACTTCTTGCTGAGGACATGAGTTACGCAGCTAATAAACAGAAAGTGTACGCTCACAGAGGCACACAACTGGCAATTACACAAGATCCCAGGTTTTTGAAAAGGTTCTGTCATTCCTTGCTCTTGCCACCAGGTTTTGCAATTGATACAGTGATCCATGCATTCATGTTGGTTCTATCTGTACTCCATTTGCAAAAGATAATGAAGGTGCTCACTACCACCAAACCAGCGAGGGCATGCAACAGTCAAATCCAGGCCTATTTTTAACGTGGGGTTGCTGGAAAGTTTGGGAAGGAGCCAGCACCTAGTCCTGTAGCTGATCATTGGTGGAAATGAGTCTTCAAAAGTAGCCTGCATTTGTTGGGAAACATCGCTGGAGGTATAAGGCCTTCTCCCTGCTCTGCCTCTAGTGCAAGCTATATGCGTGTGTTAAATAGCACACTGAACCTATTTGATATGCACAATTCATACTTGTTAATAAAAATATTAAAGAGTGATTATAAGCTGAGATCCTAAAACGGGTGCAAACTCTAAGTAGAAAAACAAATAATAATTTGCTGAATATCTACTCAGCGTTATAGACATTACAGTGGAGGTTGAGTGTAGCTAATCCTAATTTCTCTGATCTCCATAGCATTTTGCAAGAAGGACACTGCTGATTTTTAATTATTTTATGCTTGTTTTTCAGATAAAATATTTCCATTCAAGATAACACTCAATTCATTTTGATGTTCCAGAAGCCCAGCACAGTGCTTAATTCACAGGAGGCAATACATCTATAGTTATTTGACTTTGTTGTTCCTTAAAAGAATCAGCTGGATTACTGGATTACTGTTTAAGAAGGAGATTCACAGAGCCCCAGTGGGGTTTGTGAGGGCCCTTATTTGCATTTTTAAACAGTTAATGCAGGTAAATCTGTTGCTCAGGCTCCATGGACCATACTTTGAGAAATGCTATAATAAATTAGCACATGTCTAGTTGTAATGTAGTTGAACAAAAGGTCAATGAAAGTTAAATACATCATCCTTATGTTTTGAAGAAGACATCTTAGTTTCAAATTTTAAAAGAATTAAATAGTAAGTTGCGATGATTTTTTTTTTTTTTTTTTATTAAACAAACACAAGAAAGCCCTGACAGAAAAATGGAAGAATGTCATTCATAAGAAGCACACTGGCTGATGTTATACCATCACTGTCGCTTCCACCACAATAATTGCCAATATTTTCCTTTATGGCATTTTTTTTCTCCTGTTAGAAGAAAGTCCTTAGCATTAGTCACAGTCAAGAGCAGTGGGTGCTGTCCTTGGGAGCAGGGTGTCTGACAGCATCATTGTCAGTCAAGAATGATACTTTCACAGTTCCAGAAAAAGGTCAGGAAGAGAAAAGTGACACCAACTCCGGTTGAGAATGGGAGGATGTATTCTGTCATGCTCCAAAGATCCTTGTCCCTGAGGTGACAGGTAATGAGAGAGCATCATTCACAGTGTTTCACCAAGCCCACAACAGAAATTAGCTTCATCTCTGGGAAGCACCTGAGCAGAGAGGAATTATTGAAGCATTTCATGATGAATAATATTTTAAGATGTTTTATTAAATGTTGAATATGTCTTAATTTTTGTCCTGTTCTCTCAGAGAAAACTATTCCAGGGTGCTCTCTATTCTTTTCTCATAAAGCACCCTTATGTCCTTTATCTTCTTACATTTTGCTGGCATGTCATGATTCTTTAAGACCTGTTGTGGCCTCTTCAAACATGGAGTGGCAGAATTCTAGCAAGTTTCTCTTGACATTTTTAGAGAGTCGAAAAGTGATGAAACAACTCCAGTTTCTGCTAAAACATCAGAATGGCCCCAAGCAATGTTGGGAAATGGGTGCAGTTTGCTTTGAGCATTCCTCTCTTTTGTGACCCTGGTAGAAACCCCTCTGCCTCTGACTGACTACTGGTCCTTCTAGAGTCAAGATTTCTTGGAACCTCCTACACACTTCACATGCCTTGATTTTTTTTCAGTTAAATTCCATAAGCATTAGCATCAATTGTAAGGCAGTTATAAAAAAAAAAAAAAAAGATTCTGGCTACAAAATAGAGACTCTGACTATAAGAAATATAGTTTAGAGAGGGATGAGGGTATTCAAGTGTACAGTAAATGGCACCTTAGTCTTCCCACAACAGTAATTACTTGGTATAGGAAGTAATGTGCACTGGTAATATTTAGGGGGCAGGGTTTAAAGTCATAGGCACTCAACTACTGAGCCACATCCTTGGCTCTTTTGTGTATTTTATTTAGAAACAAGGTCTCACTGAGTTAACTTAGGACCTTGGTAAATTGATAGGGCCGACATCGATGTAGCAATCCTCTTGCCTCCGCCTCCCCAGTCACTGGGATCACAGTTGTGTGTCATAGTGCAGACTGACAATATTTTTGAGGATAAAACTATTAGAAAAACTAAGACTTAAGGAAAGGTAAATTTGTCAAATTATAGAAGAAAAGTGCAGAGGTGGGGCTGGTTTAGAGTATGGCATCGTGAGAAGTTTGTGTAACATACAGGAGCATGTAACTCCTGTGTAATGTGGTTATACTTCACCTGTGTTGCCCCTGACTTTAAACTGGTTCATCTCTCAGCACCAAAATGATACCTTGTACATCTGGAGTTATTTTCTTTCAGGTTTAAGTTCTTAAAATTACTCAAAAGGAGGGAACATTTTTTATTTCAGAATTATTTGATTTTAGATTCAAGTTATTTACAATTATTTAGTTAGGGTCCCACATCTGAATGAATCAGTGAGAACGTGTTGCATATTATCAACACATTGGTGTTGATAATATGTTCTAATCTTTTGCCTGGAGGAAGGCTCACGTCAGATCTTAGTTAGTGAAAAGGCGTTGCTATCTAGCATCCAACAAAATGCACATAAGTTGGGACTAAAAAGGTGAATGAATTCTCAAACGATTGTAACCCAAGTCCCTAACTCAGACAATCAGGTATCAGAACAGGGAAAGACAATTTCTGAAACATATTTCAAAGTGCAGAAACAGCAGGAAGGGATTGACCCCTCTGCAATCAAAAATCACCCCCAATTCTTAGTGGTTGGAAAAACAAAAAAGATATTTCTTGCTTATACATCTGTACTGTGAGTCTGGAAAATTCTTCAAAGTGGTGGTACACCATTTGGCTGCTCAGATTCCAGGCTCCTTGGATCTTATTGAACCTCCATTCAACATACACTTTTTCCAAAAAGCTGTAGAAGATGGGACTGTCAATCAAAAGCCCAATTTAATCACTATTAAATCATTACATCATTTCTATCCACAATGAGTGAGGCAGAACTAGACAAATATTACACAGATATGTAGAATTCTCTTGTTATAGTTAAGCAGCCACAATCTTCTCATGACCATTGAGGAGGACTAGTTGTGTGGTCTCAACCAACCATGAGTGAATGCAGAAGGGCTCAGTTATCCTTTGGATCTAGAATGAAAGGAGAATAGATATGAGTGATCATTGGAAGCTTCTACAAACTCCACAGGCATCCAGGCAAAGGAGCAGCATGGGAAGCGATGTGGGCATGTGAAATAGTATATATTGTTCTCAGAGCTATGTGGCCTCTGCATCTCGGAATGCAAAACACAGAGAATGTGGAAGAAGAGGCAAGAAAGTCTTCTACAAACTAGGTCATATAGCAATTTACAGCAGAGGGTGCTTTCCTTTGAATTCTATGTTATTTTGCTCTGAATTTTATTAGCACATTGACTTTAAGCACTTTTTAAAATTCAGTTTGATGGTTGAAACAATTGCCCAACAAGGTATGGGGCATAAATATGTCTTGCCTTTTCTCCTACTGCCAATTAGCAGGAACATTCATTATGGTAAGTATGGGCAACTTTGATATGTCAGCATCCAATTCAGAGTCTGTAGAAACACTAAAACTTCCTGTTACTCCTAACAAAATGACTGCAGTTCTGGGCCCCATATCAGATTTCACTGTAGCCTTTATCATTTCATTAGTTTTATCATAACATTGGCTATGGAATTGCAATTTCCAGAGCTGTCAGTCAGGTACAAGAACCAGGAACATAATTCATTTAAAAACATTTAAAAGGTGAAACATCAGAGATAAGTACTGAAAAAGAAAGGATATATTTAGTTATATTTTATTTAACAAAAATTTTGTTGGAGAATTGAAATTTACTATGAAAAACCTTTTCCCAAATCTATTAATCCTAAAAGGATGAATCTGAATGGTTAGCTTTCTAGAAGAACGGAAGAAGTTAATAGGGAAAAGAAATACAGGAGAAAAGTGGAGGGAGGTTTATGTAAACATTTTGCTACAAGCTAAGTGACTTTGAGAAAGATTTTTGGTTGATGTCTGATTTAGGGTATGGACTATTAAGTGTGTGAAAGTGATCAAGTGAGTCACAACTTTGTGTATAAGATTTATATTCCCACATTGGGAAGAGAACCTATTTAATACAAGGATTGACATACATGTGTATTTGGCCAAGTTTAACATTTATTGAGCACTAACATTAATTTTATCTAATATACTTCTGATATAGTTATTGATATTTCTGGCTCTGGTTCAATTTGAAAGGAAGTTCTGTCAAACTTCTGAATAACACCTCTTTACTGACTTAGTAGTGATCAGCATTTTTTTTTTTTTTTTTTTTTTTTTTTTGGTGCTGGGGATTGAACCCAGGGTCTTGTGCTTGCAAGGCAAGCACTCTACCAACTGAGCTATCTCCCCAGCCCAGTGATCAGTATTTTGATCTATTTGTATATCTTCAAGAGGGTGATTTTACAACCAGAGGTCATCCTAGAACTTCCCTAGACCTGGTTTCTACATGGAGTCATTAAAAAATGCACATTTTAGTAAACAAAACTAATCAAAGAGAATTTATTGCTATTGGTGTCTTTAAAAGTCTTATAAACATGTTCAGGATATATTACCCCAAAATATAGCAAGCTGATATGTGAGAATACAACTGAAGCAAGAAGGTCACTCTGATCACCTCTACCTGCTTCTCCCCTGAATTGGCCATGAAACTGAGCTGACCACCCCATAAACGTGGACCCTAGGACACTCATTCCAGAGGGGTTCTTCCCTGTACCCGAGGAGAAGGATGGGCTCCTCTGGAACACATAGAAACACTAACAACCTGACCCAAGAGGTCTTGCTAAATTTCACAAAGTTTATTGCCATTGGATTAACCCGTTCGTCCTCCAACCCTGCTTCTGAATGACTTCCCATAGCATCACAGAGTTCTCGGTTTCTGAAGTCTCCCATGTAATACAAAACTTACATTAAATGAACATGTATAATTTTTTATGATATTTTTTATTTGTTCTAATTAGTTGTACAGGACAGTAGGATGCATTTATACATTTTGATAGATCATACATAAATAGAGTGTACTCTCTCATTTTTCTGATTATACCTATTGCAGGTCACATCAGTCATGCTTTTTTGTTGTTGTTATTGAGGGTAAGGTCATGAACTTTGCCATAGATCAAGAAAAAGATATTGTGTTTCCCACTTCATTAGTAAAGCAGAGGAATAACTCTTAAAATCTTGTTTCTCAATCCAGATTTTCCATAATCCGTGGTTTTCCCAGAAATTCCCCATGACAAAATGCCTTCCATGCAACTGTCTGACTTTCCTCTTTCTCTATCACTCTTTGTGTCACGCTGCATTTACAGAACCTGTTGGACAAAGCTGACTTCCAGAAGTCTGCCCCTGCCTAATGGTGTTGCCTGGCTATTCCAGTCAGGCTCTCTACCCCCTGGTCTTTGTTTTTCCAGGACAGAAGTGAACAGGACATTCTTGGGGGGAAAGGTAAGCAAATGTCCCTCCCTATTCTTTTCTTTGAAAAGATGGGATAAGGGTGATTCATCTTGACCAGTTCTGGGAGTACTATCAGTTTTAGGTTAGTTGTGGCTCTCATAAAACTCTGTAGTAACCTCAGAAAAAGTAAGAAGGAAACAAGTCAGTGAAAGTTTAAACCCTGCTCACTTTATTACAAATAAAGTAACTGACACCACTAAAGAAACTTTGTATGTTAAGTCAAGCATCCCATAGTTATCAGTTCCACAGTTAAAATTGGCCTAAGATTACTTTACATCTCCCAAATTCTGGGAAGTCCTAGTTCAATTATCAAATTTGCCTGACTTCTATTATCTATTTAATATGCCACAGTACTGTTACCACTTCCCCTGACCCATCTTGAAGATAGACTAGAAACTAAGCATTGGATAAAATGTCATCCTCAGTCAGAAAACTATTTAGGTTTCTTGTCAGGCATTCACTTTGGAAAGTTAGATGCCCTGTCTACCTGCATTTCCAAATCTGTTCCAGTGAAGCAGGTGTGAAATTAATCATCCTTGATCTTGGTTTCCATGTTTTCCTTTTTTATTCTGATGAATTCACAAACAACCATAATCCAGATTTATTTTAATCTTATCCTTTCCTTCTTTTTAAATTAAAACAAGAAAACAATAGCTGAAATAGAAAAAATGGAATAACATAATACTAAAAAGCTTCTGAGCAGCAAAGGAAACACTCAACAGAGTGAAGAGATAGCCTAAAGAATCAGAGAAAAATCTGCAATATACACATCTGACAAGAAGTTGATATACAGAATGCAGAAATATTTGAGGAATTCCAATCTCAGTAGCAAAAATACAAAACAAAAAACAAAAACAAAGCACCACACAAAAACAAAAATCAAAAAACCTGATTTAAAAATGGGCACTAGATCTAAAAGGATATTTGTAAAATGAAGACATACAAATAGCCAACAGATATATTTAAAAAAAAATCAACATCACTAATTATCAGGGAATGGTAAATCGAAACCAAAAGGAAATACCACCTCCACCTGGTAAGAATGGGTAATATTCAAAAGGCTTAAGATAACGTGTTAGGGAGGATGTGCAGAAAAAGGAACCATTGCAGAGTTTGTGGGAAAGTAAATTGGAAGAGATATTGTGGAAATCAGTGTGGAGTTGCTCAAAACAAATAAAATACTATCATATGATACAATAACCCCATCACTGGGTATATATCCAAAGGAAATAAAATCAATATGTCAAAGAGGCATTGCATTCCCATGTACACCAGCTATTTACAGTAGCCAAGAAAAGGAAACATCATAAAAATTCATCAATTTATGAACAGACAAAGAAAATATGGTACATATACACAATAGAATACTATGCACGTATAAAAATAGACCCAAATTCTGTCATTCGTAACAACATGGATGGAATTAGGGAGCGTACATTAAGTGAAATAAGTCAGGCACAGAAACACAAGTACTGTATAATCTCAACTGTGTGAAATCTAAAATATTTGTCTTAGAGAAGTTGAAAATAGCGTGGTAGTCACCAGAGGCCAGTGATAGTGAGAAGTGGGATGGGAGTGAAAGGGAAAATTTGGTCAGTAGATACTAACTTACTATTAAATATGGGAAAGAAGCTCTGGGGTACAATACACTATGGTGTCCATGAGTAATAATCATATACTGTACATTTCCAAAAGCTAGAGCAAAAATTTTGAAAGTTTTCACCAAATAAAATTGATAAATGTTCAGGGAGATGAATTTACCTGATTTAAATATTGTAGAATATACACATGTATCACCTGATTTAAATATTGTGGAATATACACATGTATCAAACTTCACATGCTACTCCATTAATATGTATTTTTGTAAGTTTTTATGTATCAGTTAAAATAAAATAAAGTAAATAAATTAGAACAATAATTTATACCAAATCTTGCCATAGATTGCTCCTACATGGACCTGACCTGTTACTCATACATGGAGTTTTATTCTACCTTACCAAGATGATGGTATTATTATAAAAGCTTTTCCAATTTTAACTGAACAGAATGTACTTTTTCCTTTCCATAACTTGAACACACGAGGAGTAGACAAATTATGCTTAGAGAAATAAATGATTCTAGAAAGTAAGTCCTTCATAGAAATGAAAATCTTTATGTCATTATGTCATTAAGTTCATTTTCATATACTAAGCTGTATGAACTTCCAAGAATTTCTAATGCTGAACTATGCTAGTAGAAAATCTTAATTAGATTTCAAAATCTTTTTCTCTGACTTTGGCATGTTACTCTCTGCAAATCCCTCTTGAATCGAGTGAAAGGGAGCATTACAAACCATTACTGTGAAGGCATTGATGAATGCCAAAATATTGTTCCCTTCAGCCTTCAAGGAGTGCAGATAAGCTTTGTGGTAGCTTTTAGTTAATGGCATCCGTCTTGCCTTAGGCTGAAGTGATCTTGTTCTTACAGTATATCAGACCATACGAGGATTATTATTTTCTATTTATCTCATTACATATGAAAAAATGTATCCATTGATCCATAACATTTCCAAACCTACTTAATTATAAATCCCACTATAATATCCACATTTCTGGTGGAGTCAGTATTTGCTAGAGTACAATGAACTTGCGATATTTGAATACATTTGTTATTGTCTTTCTCATTCCAAAAAGAACATGACATTTTAAGAAAAAAGAGATTTCTATTTACAACTTCTCATGATCATTTTTTCCCCCAACCCTTGAGGGAGGAATGATGTAATGAATCTGAACAAACTTTCTTAAGTACATACATGAATATACCACAGTGAAATTCAACTTCATGTATGTCAATAATGAACTAATTTTTAAAAACTCTACAAATAACTTGAAGAAAAATCAGTAGAGTAGGAGAAAGGGAACAGGACTGGGGAGGGGAAATACTAGGAAACGAATTGGAGCAAATTATAATCCATGCTTGTATAATTATGTCAAAATGTACCCCGACATTTTGTATAACTACAATGAACTAATAAAAAATTTATTCTCAACTTCTGTACATAAAATAACAATAAAAACAAATCAGCAAAACAAATTAAGATTCTTCTGTATCTACTATTTACATGATATTTTTTCTTTATTAACCTTGTCACTGATATACTTTCTTATGTTATATATGAACACAAGAAATTCTGATGCTACAACAGGCCATTCCACGTTGTTTCCAATGGTTGAATAGTCTAGAAGGTCCATGCTTCCTCTGACTCCTTTGTTTTTAAAAGAGAAAGGAAGTCAGGAAGGAATGGAGAAAGGCTCATATATTATTTTTAGAATCACAGCTTTTTTGTCAGTCTAATTTTGTAAATGATATGTTTCCATACAATTCTGATCACAAAATTTCTCTATCTGGTTCCCTGTTAAATATTAAGAGAAACCATAGGGTTCATGAAGGTATGCCATTATTATGGAAGTGGAAATTGGCATCTAAGTGTTGGCATACTGATTAGAAGTAAAAGGGTAATGATAAAAAAATATATGTATATCTGCATTACACAGTGAAATTAAAGGGAAAAAAAGTATTAATAAATTTAGCACAAGTTACCAAACTTTAGTGAGACTCCTCTGCTCCCTACTCCCTTAGACACTGACTTTGGGTCTCTGCATTCATTCCTAGGTGTTCAATGTAGTAAGAATTATTCCAGGTCAGACAAGTCAGAATTCCACATCAGGACATCTCACCATTTTTGATGTCTGATTAGGGTCCTCATACTTGGTTATCTTACAGGTGATGTGTAATGGTCCTTGACGACATTCATCAAGAATCCTGGTATGTTAATTTAGTCAAAATCCCCTTATCCCTATAGTTTCCTTTTTATAATTTTCCATCCACTAACCCTCATCTTCCTCCTTTGCTATTTTTTATTGTTATGGTTTGGATCTTTTCGTGACCCAAATGTTCACCTCTTGACAGTTTGGTCTGCAGCTAATGAAGGTACTGAGATGTAGTGGAAACCTTTGCAAGTAGGGCCTACCTAGAAGAAGTAGGGCCTTGGAAGTATGTTCTTGAATGGGGTATTTTATCCCAAATACCATCATCTCTCTTCTTTCCCTCTTTACTTTCTATCCACCATGATTTGAACAGATTGACTCTAAAACATAATCTCCATCATGGTGTTCTGTTTCACAACAGTCCCAGAAACAAGAGATCCAAGTGAAGATGGACTGAAATTTCTGAAACCATAAGCCAAAATAAATATCTCTTTCTGCTATTTTTTTCCTCAGATATGTTGTCACAGCAACAGAAAGCTGACTAACACTACTATAAACTACTTGCTTACTTGTTCTATTCAGAAATAAACCTGATCTCTCTCCTAAGGTAAAAAACCATTGTACTACCCCACTTGAAGAAAGTCTACCTTACTATTCTTTAATGTGTCATGAATATTAATTTTTAATAATCTTTTATAATTTTAAATGCATGTGTAAATATAAATTAGTGCAAAGAAAACACCTGATTATATAAGCACATGTGCGTATGTATATACCCATATACACAAAAATATATATGAATATAACTTAAATATGTATGAGTGTGTCAATTAGAATTGATTGAAAAAATATAATTTTACTATTTGCTATACCTTCATATTGTCAGTAAATATTTAAAATGCATTCTATATTTATATGAATAATGGTGTTATATAAATGTATATCTGAACACAGCATATGCAAATATATGTATATGTGTGTGTATTTATATATAATATTCCAGAATGCATATAAAACATATTTCTAAGTAACTGAGTTTATACCAAAGTCATTGATTTTGGTTAGTTAGGATTGGGTATTTGAGAACTGTTTTAGTTGAATTTCAACAGTTTCCTAAAGAATGGTTTAGATATGAGTTGTTCCCCAAAATCTATGGACTATGGACTGAGTCCTCTGATATTGTCAGCCCCAAATAATTTTTCCTTCTACATTTTTCTTGTCAGATATGTTGGTCACAGTGACAAAAAAAAAAAAAAAAAAAAAAAAAAAAAAAAAAACCTGACTAATACAAATACTAAACATTCTTTTAGCAAAATATAAACATTCTTTAGATGTACTAAGATATGTGGATGACATTTTAGTCTTTTAGCATACATTATAAATTTTCATTCAATAATATTGTCATTAATACATCACAAAGGTGTTCTTTTCTCTTACTCTTACAAGATTTTGCTATTATTTTCAAATATGAACATACCTCAGGTGACTTGGTATAAAGTTAATGTCAATATTTTGGTAATTTGCATTATTATGATTTTTACTTGTACTCAATGCTTTCTCTTTCTTATTGTGTGCTTGCTAGTTTAAATAATTTCCTTGCATACACCCCCAAGTACTTCATTCATCTCTTTGCTTTTCTTGTTACTTTTCTGGCCTAGAAAACCCCAAGGCTAATTTCATTTATCTCTGCCTTCTCTGAGCCTGCAGTTGAACATGGGAGGAAAAACAATATAGTCTCCCTCTCAACATATGATCAATAAGGACCACCATCCTTCAGTGTATTCTTGCAATTTCACTTTGTTTTTGTAGATCACTCACTCTTTTCCTCTCCTGCATTACTCTTTCACATCTTCTCTGTCCTCAGATCTCCAAAACCCTTAAGTAGTCACTGTTTTCCCAAACTCAGTCCCTGAAATTTAACTAGTCACATTCAATCTTACAGTTATGCCATCTGCCTTGGAAATTCTCCACGTGACTCACCATCTTTATGTTATTATTTTCAACAAAGCTTTTTTAAAACTTTTATTGGTTTTAATTAGTTACACATGACAGAATGCACTTTGATACATCATACATAATGGAATATAATTTCTCATTCTTTTAGCTATACATGATGTAAAATTCCACTGGTCATATAGTTATATATGTACCTCAGGTGATAATGTCTGATTCATTTTATTACCCTCCCTATCTCCTTACGCCCTCCCCTCCATTCACTCATCTCTACCTAACCCAAAGTAACTCTATTCTTCTCTAGCCTCCCACCAACCCCATTGTGAATTAGCATCGGGTTTTGTTTTTGGGGGATTGACTTGTTTTACTTAGCATGATATTCTCCAGTTCCATCCATTTACCAGCAAATGCCATAATTTCATTCTTATTTAAGTCTGAGAAATATTCCCTTGTAAAATATACACCACATTTTTTTCATCCATTCATCTGTTGAAGGGTACCTTGGTTGGTTCAATAGTTTAACTATTGTGGAATGAGCTGCTTATTTTAAGTCTTTTGGGTATAAACCTAGGCGTGAGATAGTTGGGTCAAATGGTGGCTCCATTCCAAGTTTTCTGAGGAATCTCCATACTCCTTTTCATAATGGTTCCACCAATTTGCAGTCCCACCAGCAATGTATAAGTGTAAATTTTTCCCCACATCCTCTCCAGCATTTATTGTTTGTATCTTGATAATTGACATTCTGATTGGGGTGAGATGAAATCTTAGAACAGTTTGATTAGAATTTCCTTATTGCTAAAGATGTTCAATATTTTTTCCAATATTTGTTCTTCTGTAAAGTGTCTGTTCAGTTCCTTAGCCCAATTATCGTTTGGGTTGCTTTTCTGGTGTTAAATTTTTTGAGTTATTTATATAGCCTTGAGTTTAATGTTCTATCTGAGGTGCATGTGGTAAAGATTTTCTCCCATTCTGTAGGCTCTCTCTCCACGTAATTGTTTCCATTGCTGAGAAGAAGCATTTTAGTTTGAATCTATCCCATTTATTGATTCTTGTTTTTGCTTCTTGCTCTTTTGGAGTCTTGTTAAGGAAGTCGGATCCTAAGCCTACATGGGAAGATTTGGGCCTACTTTTTCTTCTTTTAGGTGCAGGGTCTCTGGTCTAGTGCCTAAGTCTTTGATCCATTTTGAGTTGAGTTTCCTGCAGGGTGAGAAATAAGAGTTTAATTTCATTTTGTTATATTTGGATTTCCAATTTTTTCAGCACCACTTATTGAACAGACTATCTTTTCCCCAGTGAATGTTTTTGGCAACTTTGTCTAATAGGAAATAACGATATTTATGTGGGTTTGTCTCTGTTTCTTTTATTTTGTACAAGTGGTCTACATCTTTGTTTTGGGGTTGATACTATGCCATTTTTTCCTCCAAAAACTGGAGCAAGAGAAGGATGCCCTCTTTCACTATTTGTATTCAACATTGTCCTTGAAACTCTAGCCAGAGCAATCAGACAGGAGAAAGAAATTAAAGGGATATGAATAGGAAAAAAAAGAACTCAAACTATAACTATTTGCAGATGACATGATTCTATATTTAGAAGGTCCAAAAGTTCCACCAGAAAACTTCTAAAATTCATAAATGAATTCAGCAAAGTAGCAGGTTATACATCAACATCCATTAAACTAAATGCAATCCTTTATGTCAGTGACAAATCTATTGAAAGGGAAATTAAGAAAACTACCGCATTCACAATAGCTTCAAAAAAATCAAATACTTGGGAATCAGTCTAACAAAAGAGACAAAAGACCTCTACAATGAAAATTACAGAACACTAAAGAAAGAAATTGAGGAAGACCTTAGCAAGAAGAGTGAAGCAGGAGCATCCCTTACCATACGTTCAGCAAATCTTTCTCTGACCATGCCATGGAAAACCTCAACCACTAAACTGCATGTCACTTGCTCTAATATCCACAGTCTGCTTCATTACTGATTGTTAGCTTTGTGGCCCTCTAGACTTGATTATTATTATTTTTTTCACTCTTCTACAATATACACTCCAGGTCATGGGTTCTCTTAAATTCTGTAATCTATTGTTGAGTCGTGAACAGTGCCTGAGTCATAAAGGGCAGAGTCTAAATGTATTATAAATTTTGAAAAATATTATCTTGTGCTCCTTGTGCCAATTCTCTATTCAGTTATTTGACTTTCTTAATATTTATTCTTTCTCTAATAAATTTATTTGAGGATTTATAGTTTATGATTATATTATATTTGTCCTAAAATGCACTTCAGTTTTCTAGGGCATTTATGGTCTTTGATGATCATTTGTAATATATAATGCCACATGCTAGACTTTACTTTTTTTTTTTTTTTTTTTTTTTTTTTTGTGGTGCTGGGGATCAAACCCAGGGCTTTGTACTTGCAAGGGAAGCACTCTACTGACTGAGCTATCTCCCCAGCCCTAGACTTTACTTTCTACAACTTTGAAAATAGTCTACTTACATTATCTGTGATTACATTTCCAGAAAGGTCTTTTTTTTCTGTTTTCAATTGTCAACAATGTAAACTATATATATGAATAGGTTCAACATCATATTTTCCTATATGCACATGTCATGCCTCAATCATGTCCAACACCCTTTCTAAACGCCCACTCCCTACCCACACTCTTCCAAATACCCAGCAAACTCTATTTTACCCTCAGATCCATTATTTTAGCTTTCCCATATCAGAGGGAACATGCAATATTTCTTGATCCCTGTCTGGCATGTTTCACTTAGCATAATGTCCTCCTGTTCCATCTATCTTGGTACAAATGACAGGATTTTACTTTTCTTTGTGGCTGAATAATACATCACTTTATATAAACATATACATATACATGTATATAAAGATAAATGGGCGATCCAAGATGGTGGCCTAGAGGGAGACTGCACCCCCTGTCGCTCCAGAACCCAGGAGTTAAGAAGGGGAGGCATTGAGAGACTCGGACTGAAATAGAGCTACGGGTGAGTCTGCCCACTGGGTAAAGCGCGGCCCGGGTGGCAGGCCCAGAAAGAGGTGGCTTATCGGAGCCGGGCAGGGCAGCTAGAGTCATCCACAGGCAGCCCTGCGCACTCCGGCGGTGGGCCCCGCCCACACAGCCAGCTGATCCAGGTTCTCGGAACGGAACTGGCCCGCTAGTGAGAGCCTTTCTGACCAGAACAAGCTCCGAGTCCCGGAGCCAGCGCATCGCAGTGTACTCCGGCAAGCAAGCAGATTCAGGGACCAGACAGGGCAGCCAGAGACTTCCCCAAGTAGTCTGGACCCCTGCGGTGGGAGGTGCCGTTCAAGGCTAGTTTCTCGGAGCTGACCGCCCAGTGAGAGACTTACTACATAGAATCAGCCACAAGCCCCCGACCAACGGAGATCCTCGATCCGCAAGCAGCCTCTGGGATCAGGGCAGGGCAGCCAGAGACCTCTTCAGGTGGCTCTGCCCACACCGGCTGCAGGCTCTCTTCACGGGGCGATCCAAGATGGCAGCCTAGAGGGAGACTGCACCCCCTGTCGCTCCAGAACCCAGGAGTTAAGAAGGGGAGGCATTGGGAGACTCGGACTGAAATAGAGCCACGGGTGAGTCTGCCCACTGGGTAAAGCTCGGCCCGGGTGGCAGGCCCAGATAGAGGTGGCTTATTGGAGCCGGGCAGGGCAGCTAGAGTCTTCCCAAGGTAGCCTTCCACACTCCGGCAGTGGGCTCCTCCCACACGGCCAGCTGCACGGTGCAGGCCCACAGTGAGAGCAGTTCAGCACAGAGCCAGTTCCAAATCGTGGAACCAGTAGGGGGCTAGGGGCAGTTTTCTTCGGATACGCTGCTTTATCAGATTCCTCCAAGACATCAGGCTACTGAAGGCTGGGAGGTGATACACTGGAAATCTACCAGGACACTATAAGCCAATAGCGGAAAACTGCAATATCTCAGGGTCCCACTGACAACTGACCAATATGAGAAAACAAGGGAAGAAAATGTCCCAAACAAACCTAGATACTACATCAATAAAACCCAATGACAGCACAGCAGAAGAAATGTCAGAAAGGGAGTTCAGAATGTATGTAATTAAACGATCAGGGAAGCTAATGAGGAGATGAAAGAGCAAATGCAGGCATTGAAGGAGGAGATGAAAGAACAAATGCAGGCATTACTTGATTGCACCAATCAACAGTTAAAAGACCAAATACGGGACGCAAGAGATCATTTCAATAAAGAGTTAGAGATACTGAAAAAAAAACAAACTGAAATACTTGAAATGAAGGAAACAATAAACCAAGTTAAAAACTCCATAGAAAGCATAACCAATAGGATAGAACACCTGGAAGACAGAACCTCAGACATTGAAGACAAATTATTTAATCTTGAAAGCAAAGTTGGCCAAACAGAAAAGATGGTAAGAAATCATGAACAGAATCTACAAGAATTATGGGATATCATGAAAAGGCCAAATTTAAGAATTATTGGGATTGAGGAAGGCTTAGAGAAACAAACCAAGGAATGAACAATCTATTCAATGAAATAATAACAGAAAATTTCCCAAATCTGAAGAATGAAATGGAAAACCAAGTACAAGAGGCTTATAGAACTCCAAATATACAAAATTACAACAGACCCACACCAAGGCACATTATTATGAAAATACCTAACATACAAAATAAAGACAGAATTTTAAAGGCCGCGAGAGAAAAGAATCAAATTACATTCAGAGGGAAACCAATAAGAATATCAGCAGATTTTTCAATCCAGACCCTAAAAGCCAGAAGGGCCTGGAACAACATATACCAAGCCCTGAAAGAAAATGGATGCCAACCAAGAATCTTATACCCAGCAAAACTTACCTTCAAATTTGACGATGAAATAAGATCCTTCCATGATAAACAAAAGCTAAAGGAATTTAAAAAAGAAAGCCAGCATTACAGAACATTCTCAGCAAAATATTCCATGAGGAAGAGATGAAAAACAACAATGCAAATCAGCAACAGGAGGCGCTAGCCTAAAGGAATAGCCAAATAAAGGAGAAACCAAATCATGTCAAAAACAAATATGAGTCAATTGACTGGGAATACAAATCATATCACAATAATAACCCTGAATGTTAATGGCCTGAATTCATCAATCAAAAGACACAGACTGGCAGATTGGATTAAAAGAAAAATCCAACAATATGCTGCCTGCAAGAGACTCATCTCATAGAAAGAGACACCCATAGACTAAAGGTGAAAGGATGGGGAAAAACATACCATGCACACGGACACAGCAAAAAAGCTGGAGTATCCATCCTCATCTCAGATAATGTGGACTTCAAACCAAAACTAGTCAGAAGGGATAAAGAAGGACATTACATGCTGCTTAAGGGAAGCATAAATCAGCAAGACATAACAATCATAAATATCTATGCCCCGAACATTGGCTCATCCACGTACGTCAAACAAATCCTTCTCAATTCCAGAAATCAAATAGACCACAACACAATAATACTAGGTGATTTTAACACACCTCTCTCACCACTGGATAGATCGTCCAAACAAAAATTGAATAAAGAAACTATAGATCTCAACAACACAATCAGCAATTTAGACTTAACAGACATATATAGAATATACCATCCAACAAAGAACGAATACACTTTTTTCCCAGCAGCACATGGATCCTTCTCTAAAATAGACCATATTTTATGCCACAAAGCTACTGTTAGCAAATACAAGAAGATAGAGATACTACCTTGTACTCTATCAGATCATAATGGATTGAAATTAGAAATAAATGACAGAATAAAAAACAGAAACTTCTCCAATACCTGGAGATTAAATAATACACTATTATATGATGAATGGATAACAGAAGACATCAGGAGGGAAATAAAAAAAATTCTTAGAAGTAAACGAGAACAAAGACACATCATATCAAAATCTCTGGGACACTATGAAAGCAGTACTTAGAGGAAGATTTATTTCATGGGGTGCATTCAAAAAAAGAAGTAGAAATCAACAAATAAATGACTTAATACTACAGCTCAAAGCCCTAGAAATAGGAGCAGACCAACACCAAAAGTAGTAGAAGACAGGAAATAGTTAAAATCAGAGCCGAAATCAACGAAATCGAAACAAAAGAAACAATTGGAAAAATTAACAAAATAAATAGTTGGTTCTTTGAAAAAATAAATAAAATTGATAAACCCTTAGCCACACTAACAAAGAGAAAGAGGGAGAAAACTCAAATTACTAAAATTCGGAATGAGCAAGGAAACATCACAACAGACACGAGTGAAATACAAAACATAATTAGAAGCTATTTCGAAAATCTATACTCCAACAAAAAAGAAAGCCTCGAAGACATCAACAAATTTCTAGAGACATATGAATTCCTAAACTGAACGAGGAGGACATACACAATTTAAATAAACCAATTTCAAGCAATGAAATAGAAGAGGTCATCAAAAGCCTACCAACAAAGAAAAGTCCAGGACCAGATGGGTTCTCAGCCGAGTTCTACAAAACCTTTAAAGAAGAGCTCATTCCAATACTCCTCAAACTATTCCATGAAATAGAAGAGGAGGGAACCCTCCCAAACTTGTTCTATGAAGCCAATATCACCCTGATACCTAAACCAGACAGAGACGCATCGAGGAAAGAAAATTTCAGACCAATATCCTTAATGAACATCGACGCAAAAATTCTCAACAAAATTTTAGCAAATCGCATACAAATATATATTAAAAAGATAGTGCACCACGATCAAGTGGGTTTTATCCCAGGGATGCAAGGTTGGTTCAACATTCGGAAATCAATAAATGGCATTCACTATATCAACAGACTTAAAGTTAAGAATCACATGATTATTTCAATAGATGCAGAAAAAGCATTCGATAAAATACAGCATCCCTTCATGCTCAAAACACTAGAAAAAATTAGGGTAGTGGGAACATTCCTAAACATTATAAAGGCAATCTATGCTAAGCCCATGGCTAATATCATTCTAAATGGTGAAAAACTGAAAGTGTTCCCCCTAAAAACTGGAACAAGGCAGGGATGCCCTCTTTCACCGCTTGTATTCAAAATCGTCCTTGAGACTCTAGCCAGAGCAATCAGACAAACCAAAGAAATTAAAGGGATACGAATAGGAAAAGAAGAACTCAAACTATCTCTGTTCGCTGATGACATGATTATATATTTAGAGGAACCTGGAAATTCCACCAGAAAACTTTTAGAACTCATAAGTGAATTCAGTAAAGTAGCAGGTTACAAGATCAATGCTCATAAATCTAATGCATTTTTATACATAAGTGATGAATCTTCAGAAAGGGAAATTAGGAAAACTACCCCATTCACAATAGCATCGAAAAAAATAAAATACTCGGGAATCAATCTCACAAAAGAGGTGAAAGACCTCTACAATGAGAACTACAGAACACTAAAGAAAGAAATTAAAGAAAACCTTAGAAGATGGAAAGATCTCCCATGTTCCTGGATAGGCAGAATTAATATTGTCAAAATGGCCATACTACCTAAAGTGCTATACAGATTCAATGCAATTCCAATTAAAATCCCAATGATGTACCTTGCAGAAATAGAGCAAGCAATTATGAAATTCATCTGGAAGAATAAAAAACCTAGAATAGCTAAAGCAATCCTCAGTAGCAAGAGCGAAGCAGGGGGTATTGCAATACCAGATCTTCAACTCTACTACAAAGCAATAGTAACAAAAACGGCATGGTATTGGTACCAAAATAGACAGGTAGATCAATGGTACAGAATAGAGGACATGGACACAAACCCAAATAAATACAATTTTCTCATACTAGACAAAGGTTCCAACAATATGCAATGGAGAAAAGATAGCCTCTTCAACAAATGGTGCTGGGAAAACTGGAAAACCATATGCAATAGAATGAAATTAAACCCCTATCTCTCACCCTACACAAAACTCAACTCAAAATGGATCAAGGACCTCAGAATCAGACCAGACACCCTGCATGTTATAGAAGAAAAAGTAGGTCCAAATCTTCAACTTGTTGGCTTAGGATCAGACTTCCTTAACAGGACTCCCATAGCACAAGAAATAAAAGCAAGAATCAACAACTGGGATCGATTCAAACTAAAAAGCTTTCTCTCAGCAAAGGAAACTATCAGAAATGTGAAGAGAGAGCCTACAGAGTGGGAGAATATTTTTGCCAACCATACCTCAGATAGAGTGCTAATTTCCAGAATCTATAAAGAACTCAAAAAACTCTACACGAAGAATACAAATAATCCAATCAACAAATGGGCTAAGGAAATGAACAGACACTTCACAGAAGAAGATGTACAAGTAATCAACAGATATATGAAAAAATGTTCAACATCCCTAGTAATAAGGGAAATGCAAATCAAAACTACCCTAAGATTTCATCTCACCCCAAATAGAATGGCGATTATCAAGAACATAAGCAACAATAGGTGTTGGCGAGGATGTGGTGAAAAAGGAACACTCATCCATTGCTGGTGGGGTTGCAAATTAGTGCAGTCACTCTGGAAAGCAGTGTGGAGATTCCTCAGAAAGCTTGGAATGGAAACACCATTTGACCCAGCTATCCCACTCCTTGGCCTATACCCAAATGACTTAAAATCAGCATACTACAGAGATACAGCCACATCAATGTTCATTGCTGCTCAATTCACCATAGCGAGATTGTGGAACCAACCTAGATGCTCATCAGTTGATGAATGGATAAAGAAACTGTGGCATATTTATACAATGGAATATTACTCCGCAATGAAGAATGATAAATTATGGCATTTGTAGGCAAATGGACGAAATTGGAGAATATCATGCTAAGTGAGATAAGCCAATCTCAAAAAACTAAAGGACGAATGATCTCGCTGATAAGCGGATGAGGACATATAATGGGGGTTGGGAGGGGTTAGCATTAGGTTTAGGGTTAGGTTTAGAGTTAGGCTAAGGAGAGTGGTAAGAATGAAGGAAAGAAGGACTGTATAGAGGGAAAAGAGGGGTGGGAGGGGTGGGGGGAAAGGGAAAAAAGAAATAAACATCATTACCCTATGTAAACGTTAAAAATAAATAAATAAACAAAAAACAACAACAAAAAAAAAGATAAATGTATAAATTATATATATATACAAAATTATAATTACATTGTCTTTATCCATTTATGTAATTTTTCCTTTTTATTATTTTATGTGTTATACTTACATTTAAAATTTTGAGTATTGAAGAAATTTATTTTGGTTTATGACATAAAATAGGAAATTAACTTTTGATTTTCAATGTTTGTTTCTTAGTACTCTTTATTGAACAACCTATTGCTTTTATGCTTTGAAACACCATATTTACCACATTCTAGATTCTTCCAAATTTTTGTGTCTGCCACAGACATTTCTATTCAAATGTTTCCAATAGCCTTTCTACACTTTCAGCTGTACAGTGAATTGTACACTGTTCAGTGTTTTCAATATTCTGCATATGTAACATTTTATTAACTTAGGATCAACATTTGTTTTTATTCATCAAATATATTATTGGATAATACAATCAGGAAATCTTGAAATATTTTTTTCATTTGAAAATTTCTGTGATGAAAATTAACATTTTTTTCACTATTTCATTTTCCCATTTATAAATATGATACATATGTATATTTACATATATATAATAGTGATATACATATATATATATATATATATAAAATAGTGTTGAGTATATACCAAGTTATTTTAGAACTAGCTTTTAAACTTGAAATAGATTTTTATAGATAAAGTGTGGGCCTTCAAATCATTATCTCTAGTTCTATCCCAGCCCAAATATTCAATAGCATATTTAGATGGTTCTAAATTCTGTGTGCATATCTGAATCTTTTGAGAGTATATATCAAGATCTAGATCCCCACTCAGGATACTCTTAAGTTTCTGGTGATACTAGTGAATGAAAAGTCATGAATGCAGTGTTTTTAGAAATATTTTAGTTGATTTTAAGTTTATCTAGGATCAATTCCCATTGGAGTCCTGTGAATCATGATTTCTTCACAAGTTCTCTACTGATGAATGTGTGGGTCCAGTTGGGCTAGATTTTGCTGCAGTAATAAATAATATCCATACCCCACACCCACAGGATAAATCCTAAGGAATACTATTTATTTCTTTTGCTATTTACCTAACAAGGAAGTAGACTTGAGGCTGTGGCTGACTCTCGGTCATTTACAGGTATTTGGTGCCATTTTGTTTTCTAATGACTGGCACAATTGCGCTTCTCCACCTCTTGAAATAAGGCATAGGCAAATAGGTTTCTTTGCCTGAAGTAAAATTAAGAGAAAATTTGCGAACTTGTCAACACTCATGCATGCTCCCTTTTCCCTTTTCCATGGTTACAAGCAATGTAATAGGTAGTAGTTTCTCCATCAATTCAGGTGCAAAAAATGTTGTTCACACATGGAGCAGAGTTCCTACATAGTCCAAAGATATCAAGTGAGAAATAATCTTTTACTGTGAGGTAAACCATGTAGGACTTGGGAAAGTTTTATTATCACAGCAAAATCTTATCTATCCTGTCTTGAAAAGGAGATCTGCCCAGTTACTCAGGACCCAGACTAAAAATAGTGTCCCCTGAATGTGATTGTCAACAATCCCCATAAAAGCAAAAAGGAGATGGAGAGAATTGGGAATGTTTTTTCAAACTCGCACCTAGACATGGCTTATGTCACTTAATCTTATATGACCAAACACAAGTTAACACCAAAAGGTTTTGATTCCATTATTGCTTGGAATGTTGGGAGCCTATACACATTTGGTAAAGCAGCATTCATGACAATCACAAAGGCAATGCACACCCATGTGTGGGAGTATAAGCAAAGGAAGGGTCCACATATTTGAATCTACATTTTTACATCTTGACCTAAAAATTCAAATTTTTATTTTGCTATGTCTTTATCCCAAACACCATGTTATAAGTTGGAGAAAAAAAGGTTATATTAGGTGTTATTTTTTCTAAGAAAATACCAAATAATTATCAATAATAAAATGCATGGAACTTATGTTGTATAGGTTTGAATTATCTGAACATGTGAATATGGTATAAGAGAATGGATTATAGAACCTAGAAAATTTATACTCAAATCCCAAATCATAATCTACTAGATAACAAAAATGTGTCGGATGTGAAACTCCTCTGAACTTGAGATAGACACTAGTGATACCTATCATCATGGGGAAAGCTTTTACAATTATGTGGGATAGTGAATCTACCACACCAAGTGCTTTGGTTGATTCACACTTAAGTAGTCAAGAAATAGTATTCTTTGCCCTAGCTCCTACTTTTCTCCCATCCCTTAAAACCTAATAAATTCCATTTGCATGAAAGGAATATGATTATCATCTTAGAATTAAAAGACTATTTAATGCTTTGCTGTATATTTAGAAAAACATGAAAAGAGAAAATAAAGGTTAGCACACATGCAGCCAATTACCCTGTCAAGGAACGGTCAGGCTACCTGACGGTAAACATCCATGTTAGATATAGGTCTTTTTCTGTCTTTTTAATTAAATCAGTTTATTTACAGACAATAAAGGAACAACAGAACATTCAGGCTAAAATGTTCCACAGAGGAAGTTGAGATCAAATAATATTTCTTTGGGAGCCTTGTGGACAGTCTGTTTTGTCAAAGCTGCAGGGTACCTGAGAGGTTTTTCTTTTATGCCACAAGACCTTGAGCAGCATGTAAGGAACGGAAAGAGGCCACCTACTGCTGCTCAAGTTCTTCCTCCCCAAATAGGCAAGGGCATGAATTCAGGAAAGCTTCCGTTTTGTCCAAGAAAACTGCATTATTTCACCTTTCCCTTACTCTGTCCCAAGGATTTTTTTCTTGTATCCGCAAGAACAATTACAAAATATAGATATTTAAAACTAAGTGTTTAACTTGAATTTCATATACTTTTCTATCTGGTCTTACATTTCTGAGGCACCATTGAATACACATGTTTAAAATTACTTCTAAAGAAGATATAAGAAAAAAATAACCTTTCACAGATATTCAAGAAAGTAGCAGCACTGACATTTATCCAAATATTACATCAGGGAGCAAAAGAAAACAAAACAAAATATATTTTTTAAATAACATATGACACACTGTATGTCTTCAGAAACTATTAGTTAGTGAACAGTGATGGTTAAACATCAGAGTAGGTAACTGGTCTACTTTGGGTTCCTGTCCTTGGTATCACTAATAGTACTTTTCCTAATAGTAGTCTTGCTTGAGGAGATACTGAATATTAAATATTCTACAGCAGAGGACTTAAGAGTTAGAGCAGTAGGTTGTCTGACAAAATTAGTGTTCTATATCTCCACCTGCTGGAAATGAGGACCCGACTAAATATTACAATTTGTAATAAAGATACTAAATCAAGGATCCTATGAAAGCAAATGGTTAGGCTTTTTTTTTTTTTTTTTTTTTCTTAGAAACAAATCACAGTGGGAAAGTAAACCTCAATTGTAGACACAATGCAAAAAATCAGATTTATGAGTTTGGGTGGGGAAAGATATTTGTTAAGGCAGGAAAGGCAAGTAAAACTGTTGCTCAGTATTAAAAACAGTGCTAAGAAGCTGTCCATAAAGGTGTTTGGTGGATTTTGAAATAGAAGCATAGTGTCCAGAAAGGTGTAATAAAAATCTTAACTCTCTTCTGCAATAGAATATTCAAAGTCAGAAAGTTCTCTTGTAAATTTATGAAAAAATGAACAACCAAGATGAGGTTTCATAGAACAAAACCAAAAAGCTTTTTGTCTCAACTTTACAATATGCATAGAAAAATTGAGTGTTTAGACTGAAGAGTACATGTTTTAAAAAATTAGTTTTGTTTGGTTTTTGTGTTTGTTTTGTTTGCATTCAAAAACTGTTATGACTGTCTCTAGAACAGAAACTTTTCTCTGTGTAACTTTAAAGAAGAATATGGTAGAAATTATGGGAAGTGAGTCTTGTCAGATATATGAGGAATGTTTTAAATGAAGCAGTAACTAATAACTCGCATTGTTTATCAATATTCTGTGAACATTAGATCTACCGATTCATTCCATGCCCTTGTCAACTTTGTGAGTTAGGTACTATTATTCGTGCTATTACACAAATGAGAGGTCTGAGATTCAGTGTGTTAAAACAACAAATAAACTAAACTACAAACCTGTTTCATGACATAATCTGTGATAATCAGGATTTGAACTGAGGCCATAAAGCTGATGCTCACTAATACTTATGATGAAAGGTAATGCATCTAAGGTGCTGACCACTAAATTTTAGCTCAACACAGAGTAAATAGCTGAATAGACTTTCATAGTAAAAGGTAGACTTTCAGGGAAAATGTTCCTTTCTCAAACTCTAGGTCATGCTTTAAAGACCACATGACATGGTGTAATCCCAAAGATGAGGGAGTGCATCTTTTCTTTCAGTTCTGCAGACAGAGTTGTGTAAAGTCAGACTGAGGACATCAGAAGACATCTGAACGCTTACTCTTCTGAGTAATTTGCAATCTTTGAATTTTAACTCATTGAATTCCCCAAATAACCCCATGCCCCATGAAATAAATACCATTATCATTTTCCTTTTTTTAATGACTTCCCCATTTACTGTAAAGTCATACTTCTTAAAAACCTTACCTATAATATAGATCAAGATCTAGAATACAAAATTGTATGAGCAAGTATATTGTACTTTAGATTTTAGTATATGGAAAAAATCACCTCTACTAAGAAAGTTGTCTTTTAATGAAAGTCTACAGAACACAAAAATGTTTCTCTCTCTCTCTCTTTTTTTTTTTTTTTGTCTACTAAGAAGCTCAAAGTTGAACCTAAAAGCAGTCTTAATATGGCAGTTTATTATATGTATTAACTCAGTTGGTCATTTTTCTTTTTCAAATAAAGAAACCAAAGTCTTGAAATGTTAAAAATTTGTTCAACACTACACAGCTTTCAAGGGATGGATCCAGAATGCAAATGCCTGGATTGAGGACCCATGTATTTTAATGCAGCGCTGAATTACTGCTCTTGATGTTCAGTTTTTCTACAGTTGCTGCACAATGGTGCTGGAGGTATCTGGGCACAAGGCCTACTGTGTGCCAGAGAGGACTGACAACACTTGGGGGATGTGAGTCCTGTTTATAGCTACTGTGGACCATGGAACTGCATATATTCTAACTTTACATAAGTTAGCTATAATTCTTCCTGTCCACTATTTATCAACTACTTTAAAATGTTAACCATAGGTAGCATATTTGCTAGTTCTCTTTGGATTTCAAGTAATAATAGGAAACAATTGGAACTAAAGTAGAAATGGGAATTAACTACATACATACTTACCCACTGCCCAGAGCATTACACAGAAGGAATCCCAAGAAGGAACAGGAGTCTGACTTAAAATACTTTTGGAATTGTCAGTCACTGGAGTATGCTTTTTACTGGATTTCCATGTTCTTTCCTTATTAATTTATTTAATCCTCAAATTAACTATTAATGTATTTAACCTCAAATTTTTAGAAAGTATTTCCTGAAATCAAGGATTTATTTTTCTTTAAGAACCACAGCACATTTATGAAAATCAGGAATGAAGCATTGTTTCAATCTATGGGATAATCTAATTTGTACCATATATTAAAATGTATCTATGTCTTCATAATTACTTCAGGAACTTATTTAATTGTGTATGATATGTATGTATGTGTATTATACATATATGGATAGTGTCTTTTTGTTTACTTGTTTACTTCTTTATATTTAGTCTATAATCCAATCAACATTTTGTTTTTGGTTTTTGTTTTTGTACCATGGATTGAAACAAAGAGGACTTAAGCATTGAGCCAAATCTCCAGCCATTTTTAAAATTTTTTTTTTTTTTTTTTTTTGGACAGGATCTCGCTAAGTTGCTTAGAGCCTCACTAAATTGCTGAGACCTGAATTTGTAATCCTCCTGCCCAGAGCTGCTGGGATTACAGGTATGTGTCACTGCACATAGCCAATCAACTTTCTTATTGACCGAGTTTATCTTCCAGGATCAGCATTTCAATATGCAGTTAAAAATTAATATGACTCATTGTAAACTCCTTGAATTAAAAGTATTAGAACTGACAAGAGGTCGTGCAAAATTTACTAGTTCAACAGACCTTTAAAGTCATGTAATAATAATAATTATAAAGCTTAGCAAAACAATCCCATTTTATTGACTGTGAGCTAAATATTGTTAGAGAGTAGAGGTCTCTAAAATGAAGAAAGCTGCAGGTTCTTTTGTGACTCTAATATTTTAGATGCTATTCAGCACTACACTATACCTTGACAATGAAATCAAGGCAAAAGAGAAGACAGGGATTGAGGAGTGAGCACCTAAGGCAAGAGAGATCATGGGAAAAATAAAGCTTCATTAGAAGCATTAGACCCAGAAAGAGCATCCAAATATCACAGGCTTAAATTCTTACCCTGAGGGCTGCTTCTCTCTTCTTTCTTTCACTCCTTAAAAAATTGTATACATGATATACTATGTGCCCAGCAGAGGTAAATATGCAGACTTTAGAACTAAAGGACCTACTTTGCATATTGTAGGAAGAAACTGTGGAAAAAGACCAAATGCAATCTTGTAATGCAAGAATGCAAGTTATGCACAAAGCATTGCTTTTTCTGGGCTGAAACTAAGGGAATAACAGGAAGATTACAACAAACATGCTGTGAGTATAGACATAGCCCTTGCTTAGGTTTTAATGGATTTTTTTAAAGTATTCTTTTCCATTCATAAAGACCAACAAATATGAATTTATAAATTTCATGACTTGCAATTATGTGGTATTTTAATTGTTATTCTTTTTTATAATAGCGATAAATTGTGTTGTATCAGTGTGACTTCTCAGTACAAACTGCCCTCTAACTTGTCACCATCAATATCTCTGTGTTAAACCAAAACTCTTCAATGCCAGCTTGATGTCTGTGTGATATATCCAGCAGCTAATATTTATGCTGGATAATGTTATTGAAACAGGTCTTGAAAATCAGGATTCAGTCCTCATTCTCCTGGTGTCGGAGATCAAAGACCTACAAACTCCCAGGCAAGAAAACAAATTTTCATTCAAGGGACAGAACAGAGACAGAGAGACAGAGAGAGAGAGAGAGAGAGAGAGAGAGAGAGAGAGAGAGAGAGAGAGAGAGAGAGAGAAAGAGAGAGAGAAAAGCTCTCTTCTGGGGGGAGAGTGTCCAGAGTTGTTGCCTGAAGGACTGGGGGTATGTTGCCACTTTTATAAATTTCAGGTTTCCTTTCTTCTCTTGTCCCCTCCTCATAGCCTACCAAAAAGTCACCAAAATGTGGGAAAGGTGCCACCCAGGGGATACTTCTCTCCTTATTTGCCCAGAAAGGCAGGAAAGGAGCCACCCAGGGATACTCATTAACAACTCCATGGGAGGAACAATTCCCTGGAGACAGGTAACCTTGGCAACATGTTTTGAGAAGGGGGAAGTGTTCTACAGGTATTTGCATTGTATTTCCTTTTGAATTAGCCCCCATCTTTCCTACCCAATCTTCTTCATCTATGCTATCTGTCCTCTGCCCTGGTCTTATTACCATTGGGTACACCTGTTAACTCTATTTGTCCATGATATATTACGCACGAACATTTCACTTACGTAGTAATGAAACCTAAAGGAACATGATTCACCTATAATTTAGCTATAAATTTCAAGAAAGCATTAAGATTTTATTAGCAAAATCTTGTATCTATTTTGAAACTTGACTAAAGTGATCTTCAACAAGTAAAGGGTTTCTGGAATATAGAAACAACATAAGGGCTGTGTTCATTATCTTTGATAGATGATAGGATTCTATGATGTGTGTTCAATAAGAACAGAGCAAGAAATCGAACTGGGGGTGTAGGAAAGGAATTAAACAACTAAAAAAGGGACTTTAAAGACACATTATCACAACAAAGGAATAGGCATAGAAAGACTAGGATCAAGTTTCCAGGCTGAAACACAAGTCAAAACTTGGTCTGACCAACAAAAATGTAATTTTAGGGTAAAATAGAAAATTGATCTGAAGACATGTTAATGAATATTTAAAAAGTTATTTTCACATGTATTCTCTGTAAAATCAGACTTGGAAGCTAGAGGTCTGTATTATACTGATACCTACAGATATTGGTTGGTACAGGAGCTATGTCTTACTTATCTGTGTACCTAAGTAACCAGAATAAAATTTAGTGTATAGCAGATGCTCAGTGAAATTACAAAGCATGAATACTAAGCAGGTGAAAAAATACGTAACAATTGCCTTTACATTGACTGTCCACCTTCAGAAAAAATTAGACAAATAAGGTAGTAAGTCTGAGCTACATTTCCAAACAATAACCACCAAAATAAATATGGAAAAAAAAATGGAACAAAACAATCAGTAGCTAAAGAAATCATGCACATGGTGTAATCAAGTCAAGAAGATGGTGATGCATTACATAAACTATAACTTTCAGTAAAATAAAAATCTTATTTTTGAAAAGATAACATTTTGATTAGCAGTTAAGAAATTGAGGCTTTTGGAATGAGGTTACATGGCTTTAGTGACAATGCAGCAAAGAGATTGACCCAAAGATTTCGTTCAGATATATCTGGCTCTGTAATTCTGGTCAGAGTTTTCTAGTCTGGAAAAACAGATCTGAAGTTCTGTTGAAACATGGGGAGGGCTGTTTGGCATATGTAGACTCTGGATCTCACTGGGAAGCATTGTGTTTCCTGCTGTTAAATGATGATTCTGTGTAATATATGAATGCTGTGCTATCAAAGAGCTCTGTTCCAGAAGAAGTGAGCTCCTCATTAGCAACCTGGGAAGCAAGCTGGGTATAGCATAACTCAAAAGCAAATCAGAAGTCTCACATAGACAAACTTTCATTTGAACAAGGCAGGAGAGTAGGAGATTCCTCAAACACAGAATCACGACCTCAGTGGTCTAAACGTATATAGAGACATGAAATGTATAAATGTACAAAATGCATGAATCTTAATGAAACGTTTCCTTCCAAAATTTTATTTAAAGATGAACTAGTTAGTGATGAGGGTTTAGTCAGGTTTTATTCACACAGCAATGATAATGCAATAAACTAAAGGCAGATATGGTAGGAAAACTTCAGGTGGCCAAGAATGATACCTTCCATGTGGTATTAGTGCCCCTATACAATCCCTCCATTTGAGTGTGTACTGGACCTAGTGACTTGTTTCTACAAATAAAGTACAATGGTGATGATATGAACCTTCCATGATAAGGCTACGAAGAACTGTAACTTCTTTCTTGGTGGCAGATTCTTCTTTTATTGACATTTCATCAAGCAAGCTGCCATGAAGACAAGATCCACATGTCAGGGAACTGAGGATGCTCTTCAGTCAGCATCCATTAAAAACCAAGGCCCTCTGTCCAATAGCACTTGAGGAAATTTCTGCTACCTTCTTGTCATGAGCTTAAAAGCCTATGCTTCTTGGGTTGAGCTTTTATATGTGACTCTAGGTTAAGGACTGACACAGTGATTGTAAACTTGTAAGAGATTATAAATCAGAAAATCCAAATAAGCTATGCCTGGTTTCCTGGTTTAAAGAAATATGGAGATAATGTGTGGTGCTAAACCAATACATTTTGGGAAGTTTGTTAAGCTGTAGTGGAAAACTACAGAATTGACAGATAATGGAGGTATCATACAGAAACCCTATAATTCATTGTCTTTCTCTATATAGATTACATGCCATGTCCAATATCTATTATCCCACAGGTTGACTTGAACTCAACACCTATTGTAAACCACATTAGATTATTTTCTGCATGTGATTTAGAAACTTCCTTTTCTCTAGTCTACATTTTGCAGTCCATCCTTAAGAAAGTACAGAGAGACTTTAAAAAGAAACATGAAACTGAAATGAAATGTGAAAGCATGAATTCAAAGACTACCCTGCATTACAGTCTGTAATGGTGGAAAATACGAATTCCAGTGCTTGTGGCTCTTTCCAATGTAATTTTACCTTAAAATTATAACTGGAGTGTATTATATAAGAAAAAAATTGAGTCAACTTACAGCACTAATATTGAAACCCATTCTTTTTGTAAAGTTAATTGAAAAATTACTTTTAAATAATAGACAATTATATTAAATCATATTGTGTTAGTGCATAATTGAGGAAGTGCATAACAAAAGACATTTGCTTTGTCATAAAAAAATTGAGGTAAGTTAAATATTCAATTACATGACTAGTCTCCCCTTTTATTTATTTACTTTTTTTTGTACAAGATCAGAGTCATCTTTTTTTTTTATTTTAATAACCTATTATGAGAAAGCATATAAGAAGTAAATGAGGTCTTATATCTTATGGGATGTCTAATCCAATTTCACATCCCAAACTATTTATTTGCAGATTCTCTGGCCAATCTAAGTTGCTACAATAGACACTTAAAAAACATTGTTTAATTTGTTCTAATTTATTATATATGACAGTAGAATGCATTTACACATTTTGATAGATCATACATAAATGAGTATAATTTTGTTATTTTTTTCATCGTACATATTGTAGGATCACACCGGTCATGCAGTCATATATGTACATGAGGTAATAATGTCTGTTTCACTCTACTATCTACTATCCTTCCTTTTCCCATATTCTTGCTCCTCCCTTCACTCCTTTTACTTAAAGTAACTCTATTCTTCCCTCCCTCCCCCACTGTGAATTAGCATCCGCATATCAGAGAAAACATTTGGACTTTGTTTTTTTTGGATTTAGTTTATTTTTCTTAGTATGATATACTCTAGCTTCATCCATTTACCAGTAAATGTCATAATTTCATTTTTCTTTCATGCTGAGTAATATTCCATTGTACACATATATACGTGTATATATTTATGTATATTTTATGTATATGTATGTATATGATATACATTTTCTTTATCTATTTATCTGTTGAAGGGCACCTAGGTTGGTTCCATATTTTAGCTATTGTGAGTTGAGCTGCTATAAACATTGATGCGGCTGCATGATTTTAACAAAAGCTTCAATACATTGTCTTTTACTTTAGAATTATACATAGACTTAAATACTGTCATATTTACTGTTACCTCTTAACAGCAATGTATTTTTATGCAGATTGCCCATCAAAAATTCTTTGAAGTAGTCATCATTATTAATCTTATTAATAGAAATTGGTAGACAGAGGCATAGAGTTTAAATAACTACCCAAGGTTAAACAGCGAAGGATAAATTCTTTCATAGACCATCTGAACCCAAAGCTAGATTTTGGGCTTTACATCATATTGTACATTATTTATACATGGAACAATATTTATTTTTTTTAATCTATATGCTTTCTCTTTTCTGTTGTCAACTAATTTTGTAAACATGGATTATTATACCCATTTTTCTGGACTATTTCAGGCTATATGCTCTAGTTTGTAATTATGATACGTGATTATAGAGTTCCAACTCTAGCACCAATTCTGCTCAGACTTTATGTTACTTACTTTGATATATTTTACTATAGCTACATTTAACCTATGAGCAATCCCTGGGAAAAGTTAATACAGATAATATTATTTCAGAGTTTCCCAAAACTGTCAAAGAATTTACAGATTAAAGATTCGGGTCATGACTCATTGTACCTACTTGAGTCCTACCTCTACCCCAAAATGTTAAAATTCAATAATCCTTTCAGAATATTCTCTTAATCCAAGTATTTGGGCTGGAAGACCCACATGGTGAAGCCTATCTGGAGACTGCTAAATTTTGATGCAGATCTTTACTTACTGTTCACGTTGTCCAGTGCAATGACACCAGATGGTCATTAAGACCAAGAAAATGAAGTTAGATGCCTGAGTCCACATCAGAGCATCTCTCATGCTAGCTCTGCCAACTTGGAAAGCTATTCAACCACTCCGTACCTCCTTTACATGTGTGAAATGAAGGTAATTGTCTCTACTTCATGGTTGTTTAATGAAAATTAAAAAGAAATGGATATTAGGTGATACCTAAGTGTGTGTAAAATAAAATATAGAAATGATAACTATCTTGAAAGATAGGCAATTCTGATGGTTTGGTTTCCCCAAGGCCTTCTGTTAAAGGCTTGGTCACTGTCCCTTGGCACTATTAGGAGGGAGTAGAAGCTCTGGGAAACAGTCTACTCAGTCATGCCCTCAAAGGGACTACTGGGACCCAGACTTTTCCTCTTTTTCCTTTTGCTTCCTAGGAGCCATGAGCAGGCTTGTTCCATCATACACTTCCTGGCACTATTGAATTTTCCTTGCTCAGGCCCCAAAGCAATGAAGACAGTCTTATCCCAAACTCTAAAAAAATCATAAATCATTCCTTCTTTGAAATTTATTGTCTCAGGAATTTTGTCACAGCTACAGAAAACTGACCAGCACCGGCATGTGCATTTAGATCTCATCCTCTGGTGTATCAAACCAAAAGACCTAGTGTTGGGTTCCTGGTCCTTTGCACCATTACAAAAAATTATACTTTTTTATTTAAACTATATTGGAAGAGTTTTTCTTCCTCTTAGATAAGACTTGCTTGACTAGAATACTAACAACACAGATTGAGTATTTAAATTATATTGTAGATAAAATGGTTTGAATAATACATAGAATAAAGAAAATTCTCCATAAGTAGTAGCTAGTATTGCTTCCTCCAACTCAGTAGTACTAATATTTGGTCTTCTAAGGCATTGTTATAATTATGTAATTCCTCTTTCAAGAATCTGGATGACTTAACATTACTTGGCCAAAATCACCTACCCTTAGACTTTCAACATCCTCTTTCCTATCATTAGTTTATAAAAATAAAGCTAATTATTTTATTTTCTTAAGAAAATCTCAATTGTGAGTCACCTGATATGCCAACTATTCTGTGTCTTGCCTATTCCTGATTTTTTCTAAATAAGAAATATATTTTCCTTGTTATCCTCCTGCCATACCTATTTTTCCCACATACACAACACAGTTTACATAGCTTTGGTTTATTCAACAATATGTGTCATTTTAAACCACTGACCAAAATGCCTTAGCTCATCAAGGACACAGACTAGGATGCTGTTATCTTATTTTAAGCCTTTAAAAGCTGAGTCACCACTGTATCTGACATCTTGCTGTGAACAGGATGAAGGCTCAGTTACCGGGTCAGTCATTTCTAGAAGAGGTGACTCCTGGTGAATTCTGAGATAGAGTTGCTTTCCTGTCTTATATCTCAGGTTATCACAAGTTTCCAGAAAGCAACACATGTAGTTAAGTCCTCATTGGTCCCTTAACTATACTCCTGAGCATAATAAGGTTGGTATCATGATTGCCTGGAATCAAGAGTTGGACTCTTGAGGGTATTTCAAATTCTTTAGCATCTACTCTTTTTAGCTGCTCACAGAATGTGAGCTTTTTTTACCCACCATAAGCAACATTTTTTTCATTAAAATCACTATTATACTTGATCCAGTTACCATGTAAATCTCTAATATATGATAATTTATGTTTTAAAAAGTAATTTATTATCTTATTAAAATATTTATGGAAGTATACAACTAAGTAATATCAGAATTGTTAAACCATTGGCAATAAATGAACAATAAATACCTCTTTGGGTAGAAAAAATATTCAAAAGTTGTTTTCCATTTTGATTTTACTTCTCAGTGAAAACAATAGCAACATGGATTCTCTTGAGAAGAGAGGCTTCTTGGTTCTGCTAGACATTTTATTTTTCTATGACAAATGTAATATCTTAGCTTACAAATTCAAAATGTATTCAAATCATGTTGATGTGGTGGGAAAAAAAATATATATATATATATATAATAAGGATGCTAAGACTCATCAAGTTCTGAATAATTGGACCTATTCAACTGAGCAATTATTTCAACCAATGTGGGTGTATGCAAGACCTGGCTTCTAACTTCATTTCTGCCTTCTATTACCTAGCCTAAGTTATTTCACTTTTCTAATTATCAGTTGAGTAATCTGTAACCTGAGCTGCTTATTTACTTATATTGTTATAATCTCTTGGAAATGGAAATATAATTTATTCTTAGGCAAAACATAACCAATCTTACTTTCTTCTAAGAACCATTATGAGGATTATGAATATATTATGAATTAATATAAAGGAATTTATGTAGTTCTTGAATAAAGGATCCACTCAAAAAATGTTAGCTTTTATTTTTCTTTATCTTTCCAGATATATCTTGTACCTTCTGGAATATTTCTATTTTAAAACTAAATTCAGTGTTTCTTATTTCACTGTTACGAATATATTGCATATCATTTTTCAAACCTAAAATTAAATTTCCAGGGATGATTTTCTTTGCTGGAAGTCTGAGATTTCTTAACTAATCTATTTTTACCACTCACTTGTAGTTTTTTGTTGTTGTTGTTGTTGTTGTTGTTTTGTTTTCTTTTTCTATTAGGAAACAATTAGGAACCCATAGTTAAAGTAATGCTCACAATATAAATAATGCAAACATAGTTATCTAAGATAAACTATGTGCCCCTGACTATACCAGCTAATTCCTTGCAAGTCCATAGTGTCAGTCCTACTCTTGGGGGAAGAGAGTGTATTTTTTGCAGAAATGACATTTAGCAATATCCTATTTGCTTGATGTATATTAAGAAAGCAAAGATAAGACAGTTCTGCTATTTTCACACATATCTGCTGCAATTTTCTCAGACATGTGAAAGATTAAGCATTAAGACTGCATTGCAGCTTCCAAGACTAGAAATAATAAGACTTGTATCACACACAGAAGAGTAACATTTGTTTTTCAGCTTTTGCAACACTACCAATATTGGGTTTACATTTTTCCCTTTTCATATCTCTATCTTTTCTACTTTTCAAATACATATGGTCTGCATGGAGGTATTTTGAAATATATATGCATGTAATTCAAAGAGTATGATTGAGATAAAATGCTATTTTTAGATAAACTAAATCCAAAAAGTTGTCAAGATAACCCTAAACTGTATGTTTCTTCCGCATTTCAAGATGTAATTATTCCAAATATATATTTTATGTTTACATATGATAGAAAAAACTTTATGACCTGTATTGCATATCATCTGAATTGGCTCTGTAATTTAATAAATATTTAATCTGGAAAAATATTTCTGATACTTCAACTTATAATTTCTGGAAAATATTCATAAAGGATTGGATAAGCTGACAGTTAATGAAGGAACATGGTACAGGTGAATGTACAAGGATCTAGAGCTTTCTGTTTTAATTCATCAATTGTTTCTCTTATTCTAAAGTCAAAGAGGTTCCTTTTTTTTTTTTTTTTTTTTAAATCTTTCTTTGGTTTTAAAGGAATAAAATTCAACTTTTAACATCACCAGAGCAATAAGTGTCATGTTGGTCAAGTGACTTGTTTTTTCTGGATTTTCACTTTCATTAATAGTAAAATAAGGTCAGGCACATGCCATGTACCTATCATGTAAACCTAGCATCTCAGGAGGTGGAGGCAGGAGGATCCAGAGTTCAAAACCAACTACAGCAAAAGCGAGGTGCTAAGCAACTCAGTGTGATCCTGTCTCTAAATAAAATGCAAACTAGGGCTAGGGATGTGGTTCAGCGGTCCAGTGCTCCTGAGTTTAATCCCCAGTACCAACCCCGGCCAAAAAATAAAATAGGACAGTGGCATGGGAGGAAATTACTCCACATTGAAGGCCGTAGCAAAATTTGGAAGATCATTAATATAGTTTGTGTTGTCTCTTGTTCATAAACTAGGTCTTATAAATGCTAATGCCCTATTTTACTTTCCTAAGGGATTTTTGAAAAGCATTTTTCCTTGATGATTTTATGCCAAGAAAATAGAGGGGGTGCTTTAATCTACTGCTTTGCAATACACGACAAAATAACAGTGAAACCAATGCATTCCTTTTCAAATCTGAAAATTTAAATTAGTACAGAGCACCAACTTTGCATTAGAAAGAAATCATGTAAAATTCGTCAATGGTCCAACTACCCTTTCATAACTCATTAACGAATTCTGCAAGATCAATGTATTTTAAGAAATAAAATCCAAAATAATATGACAACCTTTCTAGCAAACCCTTTGGATTTAATTAACTGGTGGAACAAATTTACAGTCATCTTATTTAATGACTGTTCCAAAGCTTGCTAAAGCAGTGTGCACAATATAATCCTCCCATGGTATCTTTCTTCAGATAACATTTTTCCAGTTCTTTGGGGGAAATTCATGAAAGATTTTTCTCTGAATTATATTTATTTACATATAAATATAAGTATTAAGATACTTGCACCACTGGTTGAGTTCATGGAAAGTGCCATTGCATATATATATGTGCAGGGCCTCTGGCGTAGCAGGGAAGCCTAAAAACTATAAATATATAGTACCTTAAAAATAACTGTACACACAAAGATGCAATAATCCATCTTGAACCTGAAAATTGTGCATTTCAGCCTTACTACCTTAGAATTCGGAAAGGGCCAACATGTGTTGTCAATGTTAAATTTAAGAAATCCAGTTACAATGAGTGAACTCAGCATTTTGGTTGCTATGAACTGTCCTGAAAAGCAGACCATGCTTTTTTTGAGATAGATAAAGCACCAGTTACTTCTAATTGCTTTAATTCTACCATCAAAGAAATCCATCAGCACCCTCCAATTCTTTATATGTCTTTATACTATCACCTTGGAGTTTGTATTTTGCCAGAGAGACAGTGATTGAACATCTGCCTAAAATAATTTTTCCCAGTCTTCTTTTTACATATCTAGATCCAATTAATTTTATCATTACAAGCTTTGCTAAAAAGGTAAGACTTCATGAAAATGTCCCTTATCCCATATTCTAAGAATGGAAAATAATACTTCACATTATGAAACTCAAAATTAGTTATTTCTAATGCCTTTGTGTGTGTGTGTGGTTCTGGGGATTGAACTCATGGCCTTGTGCTTGCAGGGTAAGCACTCTATCAACTAAGGTATATCCCAACACTCTAATACCTTTTTGTGTGATATTTGGTAATCTTTATATTGCGTTGGCATTATCTTGCATATTTTTATTTTTTTCATATTCATTTACTTTTATAACTTTTTATTTTCAAATAATTTCAGACATATGGTATTGTTGCAATATAATAGAGATAATTTCAAACTCCACTTCCCTCCAGCCTATCCCAGTGTTAGTATCTTACATAAATAACAGAGACCAAAACTAAGAAAGCAACATCTGTACAATACAGTTAACTGTAGATTTTATTCAGATTTCACAAGTGTTTCCCATGATGTTCTTTTCCAGTTCAGGAGCTAAACCAGGATCCCACATTGCATTTAGTTGTTATGTCTCCTTGTGGAGACAGTTCCTCATTCCTTACTTCTCTTCAGGACATTCACACTTTTGATGAGCACATATCAGTCACTTTATAGAATGTACCTCAGTTTGGATTTGTCTATTATTTTGTTATAATTATATTGAAGTTATTTATTTTTTAATTTTTTTTAGCCTGAACCACAGTAGTGGTATGTCCTTCCAGCACACCAAACAGGTGATTCATAATGTTGATGTGTCTTTACCAGTACTGTCAGCCTTGGTTAGGTGGTATCTGCCAATTTCATCCACAATAAAATTATAATATTTTCCTTTGTAATTCACTCTTATCTATCTGGGAGAAGATATTTTGAGGATATACAAAAGTTTAGTTTTTCTCAAACTTCTTTTTTTATTTCTAAGTATTTCCCTTAAGAAAAACAAAAACCTGAAGCAAATGTAAAAATTTAGAATAGTGCTAATGCTATGTAATTGATACCCATATGTTCTGACGTTATTTGCTGTTTGGTTTTGATTATTTAATATTATACCTATTTTTCCATATTTTATTGGTATATCATAGCTGTACATAATGGTGGGATTTACCATACATATTCATTCATGCACACAATATGACAATATAATTTGACCAGTATCATTCCCCAATATTTTTCCTTTTTCTCCCTTCCTCTTACCCAGGTCCCTTTCCTCTTCCCTTCTGATCTCCCTTCACTTTTTAAGACACCTCCCCGCAACACACTTTCTTTTTCTTTTTCCTCTCTAGCTCACACGTATGAGAGAAAACTTATGACCCATTTATTTATTTTCTTTTACATAATGTTTTCAAGATCTATCTATTTTCCTGTAAATGACAAAATTTCATTCTTTTTGATGACTGATTAAAATTCCATTATGCATACAGGTTACATTTTCTTTATGCATTCATCCACTTATGGACACGTAGGTTAGTTCCATCATGTAGTTTTTCTGAATTGTGCTAGTAGAAACATGGGTATGGATATACCTCTATAGTATGAAGACTTGCATTCTTTAGGATAAGTACTAAAGAGTGGTATGGCTGGATAATATGGTGGTTCCATGCCTCATCTTTTGAGAAACCTCTATACTGATATCTGTAGTGGTTGTATTTACAATCCTTCCAACAGGGTAAAATTGTTCCTTTTTCTCCTCATCCTCTTTAGCATTTATTATTATTTGTATTTGTGATGACTGTCATTCTAACTGGAGTGAGATGATACCTCAGTGTAGTTTGCATTTCCTAATTCCTAATAATGTTGAACAGTTTTTTTTTTTCATATATTTATAGGTCATTTGCATTACCTCTTTGGAGAAGTGTCAATTTATTGCATTTACCCATTTATTAATTTTGTTATCTGTTCTTTTTGGTGTTAAGATTTTTGAGCTTTTTATATATTCTGGATATTAATCCTCAGTCAGAAGAGTAACTAGCAAAGATTTTCTCCCATTCTGTTGGTTTTCTTTTTATACCCTTAATTGTTTACTTTCCTGTGCAGAAGCTTTTTAATATCATGCTACCCCATTATTAACTCTTGGTATTTGTATATTTTAAAATTCTTTTATCTAAGTTGAAAATACAAAAGAATTGGATTTTGCCTTATTCATCTTTGCAGCTGCATAGCACCTTAGAACAACAGGTATAGTTGATAATTGTTTAATTAATAGTTAGGCTTTGAAGGGTAGGCTTAAGGAGCTGAGGTGGTGAACAAGAAAAAGGTTTAGTACACAATTGTAATCACACTTTTATGCATAATCAGCACTTTTTCAATACCTAAATTCACCTGAGTTGAAATTAAAAGATTTTCCTTCTTATCAATCCCTACATGAACCAGACATAATCTTAGGATATATTATAATATCTGGAAATGACAAAATCTCTCTGGAGTAAATTTGAAGGTTTATACTAAAATGCCTTTGACAATTATTTATCTCTCAAGTGATCTTCCAATCTCTGATCCTTGACCTTGTATCCTGCTCAAACAACTAGCAAAGCTGACTCAATTCCTTCGCAAATTGTATCATGAAAATTTCTCCTTTCTTCTGTTAAACAGTTGGTCATTATTGTTTCCTTTCCTCATAATTGATAGTTCATGCAAAGTCCTTTCTACAGTAAATCTCCATTTGCAAAATGATCAAAGTCTCTTTTTTTTCTCCTTCTCCAAATAAATTAACAGTCTTCTCACAAAGTTTTCCATACCTATCTACTTTTCAAATATTTCAATAAGCTGCTTCTATACACAAGAGTACACATTCTATTATGTTAAACTTCAGGTTCTTAACCATTTAAGATACTGAATAACTCAAACTGTGATTGGATTCCAAAACAATTAGTCAGAAGTTAATAAATACAAGGATGGTCTGAGTGCAAAATATATGAAAATTAATATGTTCTAGTAAACTCTGAAATCACCATGTGAATCAAATTTAAACATTTTCCAGAATCCATACATATCTCTTTTCTGACATTCATCTTATTTTTCAGGTATACTGGTCGTGTTGGCTGTTTAACCGGAAGTTTGGCTAGGACACACTTCTCTCCTTAATAACTGTTAGTTCTGCATGGCTGAATCTAAATATCAAACATGATTGGAAAGAGATAGGATGATGGTGTTGGAAAGAACATTCTAAAAGGTTATGAGTTGTGCTTCTAAAGTAAGACAGCAAATCTACGCTTTCTCTTGCTACTTAACTGTTCCTCCCAGTAAAATCTTATGCTTTTGTTCCTTAATTGCAAACCTCTCTGCCCTGTACAGACTTCTTTGTCTTTTGTGGGTAATGCTAAAAAGAAACAAAAATAAGTCCTCTCCTTAGCATCAGTATAGTTTATTGTTGTCTGCTTTCTGACATTTAAGAATGATCTCATTCTCACCAGCAATAGCAAAACACATTATAAACCCAATCAAGATCTTTTTGCTCCCTTGATGCAGTCCCTTTAAATATGTGTCTCTGCTGACTTGAAACTCTTGAACTGCTTCATTTTGTGAATTTATGAAACTAATAAAATCTTAGAAATAAGTTGATTTCTACCTGGCTTTTTCTAACTGGTGATACGTTTATATTCTTTATCATTACTAACACAAAATAAACAGAACATATCTAGTGAGATGAAATGTGACCCTCAAAGACATATGTCCAAGTCCAACTCCTAACCCCTGATACCTGAGAATGAGATGTTATTTGAAAATATGGTCTCTGTAGATGTAAGTAAGCTAAGGGTCTTGGGATGAGATCATACTGGATTTAGGGCCTACCCTAAATCCAATAGCTGCTATTCGAACAAGAGTAAAAAGCCAGAGATTTGAGATACAGGAAAAAATAGCAGGAAGGCCATGCAAAGACAGAGGTAGAAAGTGGAGTTATGTAGCTTCAAGGTACACTAAGGACTGCCAAGAACTCTGTAAACAAGAAGAGAGGGAGCAAGCAGATTTCCCTAGGGACTTTCAGAAGGAATCAACCATGCTTAACTTGATTTAGATTTTTGGCCTCCCATACTGTGAAAAAAGAAATCCCTATTGTTTGAAGACACCCAGTTTGTACATTTTGTAGTGTTATCTAAAATATAATTATTTCTATTAAAAACAGTTTCCAGAACAGTTCAATTTTTCATTGTGTAAGATGCACACTAAAATTAATTTCCTTTCTCTTAAACACTTTTTAATTTGATAACAATAATTACCAAATAAATCACTTATCTCACCGTGCAGCTTCCATTGAAGTCCTTTCTGATAGTGAAGCATTCCTGCAGATAAAGATGTTTCTTACTTTCTAGCCACTATTTCAGATTTTGATTATGCTTGGGAGATGATGTAATTATAAAGATTAATTAGTAGTCAGCAGAATATAGTCATATTTCCTCCCATTAGCATTATGTCAGTACCAAGATGCTGAAGCTTTCAGAGAAATGAGATCAAAAGCGTTCAGTGCTTGTTAGGTTAGACAACTCAAATGAAAACATACCATTTTGAGTGTATGCTGATTTGCAAAAATGTAAGAGACAGTCAGATGAACGGGATGAAGATTCATTAGGTTTGTAAAAACTCTTTAATTGCTAATTAGATAGGAGCACATCAAATTTAAATGAGAAACAATTTTTTCTCCTGACCAATTAATAATAACAGAGAAAATGTTTGACATGGCAATGACATTCAGGAATTCTTTTTTGGGTAACTCTGGGTATCAGATATTTCTTTGCATAGAAGTAATTTAACAACAGCAGCAGTAACAAGAGCAAGAAGTAGTATGTCTGCTCAGGAGAGGTATTAATATATGTATATTGCCAGTTCTACTGATGGATATGCACTTCCTTTGTAACCCAACAATCCAGGCTGATGCGAACTTTACTGCCTTTTCCCGCTAAACTGAGAAACTTGAGAGCACAAGTTAAGAATTTGGTTCTGAGCCCCTTGGGAGACTGAGGCAAGAAGGAAACATGAACCACAAGCTCAGCTTATGCAACACTTAATAGTTGCATTAATACTTTTGGTGCTTTCTTAAATGCCATGCACTAAGAAGAGGACTTGAGTGCTTCACTCCAGCCTTGGTCCTTGGTCCTTGCATGATTCATTTATGACTCAGTGCCCGGCACAAGACCAAGTGCATACTTGACACTTAAGAAACACCTTATGATAAAATGGGATTTTCATAAGAATCCTTCTGCAACCATCCCCAATATGACTCAGCATACCCCAAAAGAACCTAGAATGATCCCCTAAAAGAGTAACTGAGAGTTGTTAGCAAATGAGAAAGGCTCAGTAGGTTAAAGGAAATTACCAATCAGACAAGAATACTGTCAGATTTTCTCTAAGCATATCATCTTAAAACAAATTATTCCTAGCTCAGGTATCAATTTTTTTACCTCATTATTTGATAGAATAATATATATCTATGAAAGTGTATACACATATATACATAAATGTTTATGGAGTTGTACACACACACACACACACACACACACACGCTCACCCTTTCCTGTGAGCAGCTGGTAACAGCAAAAATAGATCTTTGTATGCTCTAGTGGTTAAGTGGGGGAAATTAAGAAGTCTGTAGAGTAAATAAAATAACCAGGAGTATGAAAAGCATGAAAATAGGAAAACATCTTTTTTCTGAATTTTTAAATTTTATTTCATTTTAAAGCAAAATTCAATGATATTTGAAGTGCTTTATATTGGTTTAGGGGTCCTTTGTTATTTGCTATTTGCATTCTGATAATATGAAGATTGGTTTAATATGCTGATCAGTAAATTTGCTTTAATTAGGATTAGAGATTCTTAATCAATGGGAGCCTAAGATTATTATGTTTTGCTCAGAGAAGGGATGGGCATTATACAGAATATCTATTTGCTGAAAAATTGTTCTGTGCAAAACACAACATGCACTCATTCTAATCTAACTTGGCTATGATGAATTTCTTAAAATTGTTTTTGCTTACATAATTAAAAATTCATTTCCTTAACATATGAGGAAACCATGACTTGATATTTGCATTTCTATGGTGCACTGCATGCTGTGCTTTATATGAAAAATATACTGAACACTGAAGATAATAAATCTTATGTCAGTCACTAATGGTGATCAGAGCATCATGTACCTAATGTCTTCTTTCCTACTTCTACTCTATCCTCTTAATTGTCTTTGTATAGGTCAGAAAAATTAAAGATGAAAAAAATGGGATCACATAATACTGATTTGTCTGACATTTATTCATTCATTCAAAAAAATTAAATATGCTCTATGAAAATATAGATCTCAGAAAAATGGATGAAACATCATCATAACCAAAATTCCTGGAAGTAAAAGTGGTGAAGAAAGGTCTGGCTATGGTGTTCATAGTAATTGATGTTTTTATCATTTTTTTTTAGTACAGAAGATTATCTTCAAAATGATTCTTGCCTATAGACTCATTCCTTAATATCAGAAGTCAAGGAGTTCTATAAATTTTCAATCAAAGAAAACCCAACTTTGCAATTAAAAAGTACTTAAAAATGACATCAGGTGATCTATTCAGCTTCGTATCAGAAGAGGGTGGTCTCTGTTTTAATGCAGTGGTGCATGAATCTGTCCAGTTGCTGAAAAAGAAGTAACTACAAATACGAAAATATGAACCTATTCTACAAATTATGAACTGATTGAAATTTGAAGAAACATTGAGGATGTTCTATAGTTTTCACATTAGTTCAGGAAGTAGAAATGTAGACCCACCTGGGTTTTGAACATTAGTAAATAATAGAAAATTAAAACTAGGGGAAAAAAATAAGATCCAGTCACAAGGAGGAAAATTTTATCTGAGTGTTTTAACCACTCGCATAATGAGCAGGATTGTGAATTAATATAAGAAACACATCATCCATATTGTTTATTTTTATTTTTTTTTAATGCTACATTGTTATCCAGATCACAATCTGGGAACTGAAGCCACTATCTGCTTATGTCTCATCATTATGAGAAATGATTGGGCTCCGCTGGGAAGCTTTTCTGCTCCACGAGATATTCCCTGAGACATGGTCAAGCAGCCAAAAGTGTCAGAGAATCAGGGCATCCAACATTTGACCTGGGATATCTAAAATGGCTGAGTCACATGGTCAGTCAGCATCTGGTGCTGGCTGTCGGTTGGGAGTGAAAGAAGTCATTCTTCCAGTAGCCTCCCTGTCTGGCTTGGACTTCCCACACTATGACTGCTCAATCAAGGAGCAGAAAATGGACCACCACAGTGATCTTACAGCCTGAGTTTCTAGAATATCACTTCTGCCACATTCTTTTTGTCAGAGCCTCTACACAGGCTGGACCAGGTTCAAGGTAGGGTAAGTCCCACCTACAGATGTGAAGGGAGGAGTGAACCTGAAGGCAGGAGAACAATTTGGAGACATTGTAGACCAGTTATGATAGAACTTAACATGTATTTATATTCAAACTTTTAGTTTAATTATCTGGGCAGAATCCATTTCATACTGTGGTTTTGTATTTTCTAAATCTGTCAAATTTGTTAATTTTAATTTTTATTAGAAAATCTGAAATTAAAATTATTCTTTTTTTGTTAAAAAAAGTATTTATTTTAACAGTCATTGTACCCCATTTCTTCTCACCTACCTATTCTACTTCTTCATAATTCTGAGATTTGTGGTTATCATTGAAAAATATATAAAATGTAGACATCCATAAATACAAAAACATATATGAATATTCAATATATAATAATTTAGAGTCAGACATTTTAACTTTTAAACCTAAAGCCTTGGCCATGTTATATTCAGCTGTTCTTTTTTTTTTTTTAATACCCTAAGAACTTAAAATTAGCATACTACAGTAATGCAGTCATATCAATGTTTATAGCAGTTCGATTCACAATAGCTAGATTGTGGAACCAACCTCAATGCCCTTAAACAGATGAATGGATAAAGAAAATGTGGTATATATACACAATGGAATATTACTCAAACATAAAGAAGAATAATATTATGGCATTTGCAAATAAATGGATGGAACTGGAAAATATCATGCTAAGTGAAATGAGTCAACCCCAAAAAACCAAAGGCCAAATGTTTTCCGTGATAAATGGAGAATGATATATATTGGGGGTCAGGGGGATAGGAGTGAGAGAAGAATGGAGGAACTTTAGATTATGTAGAAGGAAATGGGAGGAAGGGGGGGATATGAAAAATGATGGAATGAGACAGACTTCATTACCCTATGTACACGTATGATTACACGAATAGTATGAATCTATTGTTTTTTTATGATAGTTAACTAACATTATATAGTCAGTTAATAAGTGTGGTAATGTGAGCAAGAACAGACATAATACCTATAGAATGGTGTGACATGTCGTATTCATGGAAATGTATAAAACCCAGGGACTTTTTCATGAGGTTAGAGCTAATGGAAAATATCAACAGATCTGGCTTCAGTTCTGAATAGATATTGTTAAGTTATTTGATTTCTTAAAACCTCAGTCTCCTCATTTCTTAAACAAGGATAATAGTGCTTTAGAGAATATTTTCTATTGATTATTGTGTTAATTAGCTTTTCTGTCATTGTGACCAAAATACCTAAGCAGAACCACCTAGAGAAGGAAATGTTTATTTAGGAACGCAGTTTCAGAGGTCTCAATTTATGGTTGGCTGACTCCTTTGTTCTGAGGTGAAGCAGAACATCATGTTGGAAGTGCATGATGGAGGAAAGCTGTTCAGCTCATTGCAGTTAGAAAGCAGGGAAAGAGAGCCAGCCAGAGGCTGGAGGGAGGTGGGAGGCAAGGACAAGATACAGTCTGCAAGGGCAAGCCCCCATTGACTGACTTCCTCCAGCCATTCACTAACTGCCTAGAGTACCACCAGGTAGTCGACTCAAATTATTACTCCACCAAATGAACCAATGCACTGAAAAGGTTACAGCTCTCATAATCCCAGTCTTTTCATAGGTACATTGCTGTGTTGCCTCATTCATGAGCTTTGGGGGGACATATTAAAGATTCAAGTTATAACAATCATCTAGCAGCTCTCTCTTAATTCTCCTCAACCAGTAGACTCAAATTTTGTTTGAGGAACCAACCATTTTTGAAACATCCTGCTGTAGGTCTTTATGACTCAAGCAATTATGATATTCATTCTTCCTGCAAAAATGATAAGTCAGGGCTGGACCTATGATTCACACCAAGTCAAGTACAAAAAATTTAATAGCACTTGGAATGTCAGGAAAGGAAGACACTTCTTTACATAAGCAAGGAAGCATGTAGCATGCTTTTAAGTAGGGGAGAAATACTCAGCATGAGACTGATGATACAGAGCACGGAGCAAATGGGATGATAAAACTACATCCTTAGTGATGGCCTCAGTCAGCGGATCAACCTAAACCTGAAGCTACCTCTCCTGGACAGGCTATATTAGAAGTTAATAATAAATTTTATTTTTAAAAATCTCTTCATATTGAAATTTCTGATACTAGTAAAATTAAGAGTCTTAAAAATTCACATTTTTAAGGTTGTTTCAAAGACCACATTTGATAATTCTTACAAATTACCATTGAATCAACATTTTTTTTATCCTTGACTCAATATTTTGAATTATGGGAATAATTCTAATCAATCAAAGAGATTTAATTTTTTCTTAAGAACCAAATTTAAAATACATTTTCTCTTCAGTTACTGAACAAAGAAAAAGTCCTAGGAGTTTGGATGTATTTGACTTTAATTTAAATACATAAGGTAGAGCTGTCTGCAATTACATGCTTACCTACAAGAGGAATATGGTACAAATGGAAAACACAATAAAAATGTAATTACAGAAGCTGGATGATTTTTTTTTTCTTTTAAAAAAACTTACATTGGATTATAAAGAGCTGATTTCTATTATTTTTATGATTACAGTATTCTATTTATATTCTCAGCATTGAATTAATTTCCTTGTCTAATGCTAACCTTGCTGAGGATCCTTTTAAAATACTTAAATGAGTTGAGTACATAAATCATCAAGTCAACACAAATACTTACATGTGAAAACTCTGGAGGGAGCTTCTTGAAGATTTTAGAGTGGTAAATAAGTAACTTAAGGACTTGCACCCCATCTTTTTTATTTATCCATTTGAAACAATAACAACTGTTCTTTTTTCATTGACTTAAGAGAGATGAAATCTTTTTATGAAAACATTCAAGTCAATAAATAGCAACACACATAAAGAGCTATACATGCATTATAAGTAAACTCTGTCAAGTATTTGCTTAGCATCTATTTTAGATTTTATGGCTTTTAACCATTAGCAGGCATCAGTCTTGAATGATGAAATGAATTATGTCCACATAGGCATAGCATGTGAGTGTGTGTGTGTGTGTGTGTGTGTGTGTGTGTGTGTGTATAGAGAGAGAGAGAAAGAGAGAGGACTGTAGTTCTATAATGTGAATGAGTCATGATTAAATGTTTATATTTATTAAGTATTCGCACACATAAAGCACTCACTTTGTCAATCACATGGAGAGTCACTTGTACTGAATAAACACTCCTTAAGCTGCTAGTTTGTAAACCTTCACTTTCCTATATAGAATATAGCAAATATACAATTAGTCTATATTCTCATCTACCTGCATACAGACATCCGGTTTTTTTTTTCCTTTTTTTCTAAATCAAATTCATTGAAGGCAACATAGACATATATCTGTGACAAAATTGGGAACATAATAACAAATTTCATTTTCTTTAAATTCATCCCTCATATCCCCAGGTCATTGTATATGTATCTTATAATTTGTTGCAAAACTTAGGAAAATATTTCTATTCCTTTCTTTATTCTCAAAATGAAGCAAAGACACATAAAGTTCAGGAAGCATAAAAATTTCACGAATGCAGACAGAAATCAGGGATCTATATAATGAAAAAAGAAATTGAACCAGGAGTTCTGATTCTAATCTGATATCTATAGCAATGATTTGGTCTTTGTGGAGTTTAATTTCTTAGATCCTTCATGTTTTTCTTTTGTTAAAGTCAGGTAATAATAACTTTCAGTCCCTCAAGGTAAACATTGTTCAGCTGAAGTATGTAATCCATGAAGCCTAAGATGAACTACCCAACAACACAACTGCTCAGGTAGAAACTAGAATGAGACATATCAAATCTGTGCTTGTCTGTCCTGTCTATGTACCTTAACTTCCCAGGAGAGATCCTTGTTCTTATTCCACACAGCATTCTGCATCCTTTATAACTGTTGTACACTATTTCTTTTCAGTCTAAAACAGCACATCTGAGTCCTGTGACTGTCCACTGACTCCACCACCTCCATCCTATTATTTTGGTCCAGACTTTTGATTCAGATCTTGCCTATTGCATCTCTATCAGATGCCCTGATCAGTTCAAAAACCTGAACTTTAGCTATCAAAGAACAGAAAACTTTCTTTATTATTACAGTTGCTTAACTCTGATGGATAGTGAGAAAATCAAGGGAATTTGGGAAGTTTAGTGATTTCTTTTCACTGAACATATATAATGACTGAGTTTTTATTTTTAATCTTCATATAAATGTCTGGAAATCATTATTTTGCAATGAGTTACTTGGTAGACAATCACTTAGCATCTTCAAAGTTGCATCTCTATGATCTTTGAGGTCTGGAATAGATTTTATGGAAGATGAATCATATCCTTGATTCTTCTAAGAAGGCTCACTCCTTGGAAGGCTGAATGAGGATAATTGAATTAATTAATGTTTTCTAAATTTCACATCCAAATGAATCAATGGGTATAGAAAATATTATCCACAATTAGAAGATAATATTATGCAAAAATAATTATCCACTTTGAGGATAATAAAAACTGATGAATTAAATCATAGTATAAGTATTTAAATAGCCAAAAATCCCATAGTAAAATTTTCTTAATATAATGAAAATTATGCAAATAAGTTATCTAGTCTTTACCCCCATATAACCTTGCTTAAAAAAATTACATTGACTTTGAAACAATCCCAAAATATGTGGAATAATTAACAGAGTTGTAATCACTGTTATAAACCTCCCGAGAGCAGTCACACTAATAAAACTGGCATATTAAATTCTACCGAAAAAAAAAAAATCAGGTGCAACTGAACATGATTAATGATGAACCAACTAATTTTACATGCAAGGAATATTAAGCAGTTGTGGACTTTGACTTGTATCAAACCTCCTCCTCAACCTAATTTTTTATTTGATAAGAGTAAAAATACCAGTGGCTACCTCACTTGGCTCAAATATTTGAATCCCGTGGTTATATTGGATGCTCTTGTGGTTATATTGGATGCTTGTTAGTTAGAGTAGAAAGAGAATCCCAGAACTTTGATGAGACTAATAATAGAGGAAGTAGTTCTACAAATTCTTAAATATTTTTTTTATCTGCTCAACCCTGATAGAAAAATGTCTAAGTCCTCATATGACCAGATGTTATTAGAAAGAGAACCTTTGGTAGCTTCAACATCATCAGTGTGTTCCAGCAGCTGTGACTTTTTAGGTAATTTGGTGATTAATGGTGATGTTCTTTGGAAAAATTCTTGATGCTAGGGGTAAATTGAATCCATAATGTTTCATCTTTGTGCACCTGAACAACTGTGGAATTTTATCTAAATGAAGTGTGGGAAATTGGCACAGCCTTACATTAGAAGAAGGACATGGACCAGCTGTTATATCTCTGCAATTCCATGATATAAAACAACCTTTTTAGTATGTAATGAAAATATTCTTTGTGACAGTGATGTTTCCTCAAAGGAAACTCCTGCTTTTAAAATGACAATGACCAGGACCATGATGTTGAGGAGACAGGCTGAACATTATTTTCTTGACTTGGGGAAGTCGCTGACCATGATTAATCCTCTATCTATATTTCAAATGTAACCTTGAGCCTTACAGTTACTTTGCATATCAAGAATGAATTTCTTTCTTTATGTTATTTTTTTTTTCTTACTGTATTCATTGTTCTGTCTTTCCTTTGGATGTTCATAATGTTCCTAGCCTGGATAATTACCTCAAGTTTAGTTTCTCATCACATAGGAGGAGCAGAAACCTGAATAACATTTTCCAAACCTAATTCCAAACCCCTGTATTGAGAGATGCTGTCCTCTTAAAGATAGATGAAGATATTGGAGCTACACATGGTGATTGCACAGATATGTATTTTTAATTGCAGAATATGGTAACTGCCTTTGAAGTTTCAACATTCAACTGAGTGAACAGGAGTAAAATTAGGACTTTCAGTGCAAACTGAGTAAAGGGGAAAATGGTAATAATGGACCTTAATCAAGCAATGAATATGTGCCACATACCTTGCTAAGCATAAGAGTTATATCACACAGTTGTGATTAATGCCAAGATAAATGAAGGCAGAGAGGGCTTAGGTAACATGCTCACCTCACAGCTGGCATGTGGTGGATCACTCTTCCTGAGGCTACATAGTATCTGAAAATACTGATCAGAATAAATGAGCTGCTGGCTCCCATGCTTGAAGCAACTACTCCAGCTTTCACAGGGCAGCATCCAATTTAATTGAAACCTGCATACCGAATTCCAGTGGGACAGCCCACAAATAGGAGAGACTCCTTAAAGCTAGTTCTGAGAATATCCTGAAATCAAATATTTTCTCTTTCTTATATTTTCCTTAAATAAGGAGGCAATGAGTATATCTGAGTAAATGGAATCTGTCTTTAATGCACTAAGTGTTTTACTGGGCCTTTAAATAAATGTGTGGATGAGTTTGTTGTGCTATATATGCCTGAGTGCTATAATGTCCTTTATTCTTGTATAAAAGTTTATTTTTTTTAGCGTTTGCTGCTCTCGTCTAAATATCATAACTGCTATTGATGAAGGTGAGAATAAAGGGGATAGTAATGAGGATCATGAAGGTATTGTATGGCTCTTTTTTCCAGATCTTATAATTAAATCCAATCATTATTTCTTTTGTAATAGCAGATCAACTTGGGGATACATTGTTTGTCTTTGAAAAACTGACTACGCAATTATAATGCCCAGAGCAGTCCTGAAAAAACACCCACAATGTACAGTTTTGCTGAAGACTAAGTCAAAGAAATCTTTGCCACTTACAAAAGCTAGATATTATCTTCCCATTACAGAATCATTTGTATCTCAATAGATTTTTTTCTGTTGTTAAAGATGCTTTCTAAAACTAAATATAGGCTTTTTGTTTTTTAATAGATATTTAAAATTATAAAAGAAAAAAGATTATTTGTATTGAACATCATGAATGTTTATAATGATTTCCTGATGATGTTTATAGTATCAAGCAAATGCTCAGAATGCAGGTAATATGAAATCTTATCAAAATTGATACTATTTTCATCTAAAGTGATATACTGACAAAACTAAGTTAAATCATCTTTCATCTGTATGTCTTCTTGACTCTTGACTTTCTTACACTTTCTAATTTTATTCTTTATTACTATTATTATTTCTACATTTTTACATATGTTGTAGTCTTATGCCTTTCAAACTGGAAGGGAAAGTACTGAAATGCTGATATTCTGTTTCACAATTTTCACGGATAAATCAGACTACCCACCACATAATTACATCACAACCTAAAACATCATAACTCACTAAAACATGAATGATTTCTCATTTTGTAAAAACTTGGATCATGAGAGTCCAGTGACTCATGTCCTGTAGAAAGATATATCCAAATATACTATGGTTAAAATAAAACAGAATTCTCAAGTACCAAATAGATGAGGCTTATAATAGTCATTAAAATTGATATAGTTGAATTAGATTCTGAGATGAATAGAAAACTGGAAAAAGAGCAGAAAAGAGATTTGGTGAAGATTCTTGTTGCTGCTTATAACAGTTAAGGGAAAAATAAAATTGTGTATTACATACCATACTTCTAAATATTTAAGCCTCTCCATTTAATCAGAAGCAAAAATATTCACATGATTTTCTCTTAGAATTTTGAAAAAGTTGAAGAAATATATTTCTTGTGGTCTCCTCCCTTGTGAAGTATCTTCGATGACTTGAAAACAAAATGTCACATGCTTGTCAGCCCAGGCTTTGTGTCCCATTTTTCAGGTCTACACAATCAAAAGTTGAAATCCAATAAGGTTAAGAAGATAGCTTTTCAAATATTCTCAGGAGCTGCTAGAAAACAGACTACTTGAAATTGGCTTATATATAAAAAAAGCACTCCAAACATAAAATGAAGGTTGCAGAAGGTTACAGAAATTCAAGAGCAGAGGAAATTAAATTACAGCCAAGCTAAAACTTATACAAGATCTTTTTATCAATAGATGGTTACTCATTTTGTTTGTATTCTCAAATGTATAAAACTGAATAGGTAGAGAATAAGATGACTGGAGGAATAGAATTCTCTTATTTTGGGTTCTCTTGAGTGTATTTTGGATACTCAGTTAACACAGAAAGAGAGAAAGAGAAAACAGTCTCCAACCTAATTAAGAATAACACATACTGTCCTTTCACCTCATTTCACAATATTGCATGTATCCATCAAAGCACAGTTTTCTTTCCCACCCCCAAAGTTTGTATGAGGCAAGCAAACAAATCTAGATTCCTTTTCTGTTTTCTTGAGTGCAATTTCCATATTCTATATGTGACTAAAGATTAAAAATGGGAAAGTAGATATCATATACGCCTCATGCCTCATTTTCAGGTTTATTTGATTATTTATTTTTACAAAAAAAGCTTCAGGATAAGTATAGCAACTTGCAGATAGCTAAGTGTACAAGACAAAGCCCTTGTAAGTCTGCCTTCTTATATCTCTGTACCAAGATGTCACAGTTTCACTTAGCCTTCTGTTGTTATGACCAAAATATCGGACCAGAACAACTCAGAGGAGGGAAAGTTTATCTAGGGCTCATGGTTTTAGAGGTTCCCATCCACAGACAGCTGACTCCATTGCTCTGGGTTCAAGGTGAGAAAGTACATCCTGGGGAAAGGGTGAGGCAGTTGGAAGCTGTTCCCCTTGTGGCAGCAAGAGAGCCCGGATAGAGGGGTCAGGAGGGACAGCATTTAAACTAGCATGCAGAGATTCGGTCATGGCTCTTGTACTTTGATCATTTCACCTCTAAGTGTTCCTGCTTTAACAGAAGTTTTTTTGGGGGACACCTCATATCCAAACCATAGCAATCACACATGCCAGTAAAGTCATCTGCCATTGCAGAGCAGCCAAACCAAAAGAGAAACCTATATTATCACCTCGCCCCACAACTTTTATGAAACCATGGTCATTTGTTCATTGGCTTAATCAAACTGAGAATTCCTTTGACTGTGAAGTAAAATAAATTGGTTCCTGTCATAAATAAAGATGACGATAGGGGTGATCCAAGATGGCGGACTAGAGGGGGACTGCATCCCCAGTCGCTCCAGAACCCAGGAGTTAAGAAAGGGAGGCATTGAGAGACTCGGACCAAAATAGAGCCACAGGTGAGTCTGCCCACTGGGTAAAGTTCGGCCCGCGTGGCAGGCCCAGATAGAGGTCGCTTATCGGAGCCGGGCAGGGCAGCTAGAGTCTTCCACAGGCAGCCCTGCGCACTCCGGTGCTGGGCCCCTCCCACACAGCCAGCTTCTCCAGGTTCTCAGAGCAGGCCCCGTACTGAGAGCCTTTCTGATCAGAAAAAGCTCCAAGTCCCGGAGCCAGCGCGGCATACTCTGACCCGCAAGCGGCTTCAGGGACCAGGACAGGGCAGCCAGCGACCTCCCCAAGCAGCCTGGACCCCTGCGGTGGGAGGTGCCTTTCAAGGCTAGCTTCTTGGAACAGACCGCCCAGTGAGAGCCTTTCTACATAGAGACAGCCACAAGTCCCCGAGCCAACAGAGAACTTCAATTCGCAAGGAGACTCTGGGATCAGGGCAGGGCAGCCAGAGACTTCTTCAGGCGGTTCTGCCCACTCCGGCCGCAGGCTCTTTCCACGGGGCGATCGAAGATGGCGACCTAGAAGGTGACTGCATCTCCAGTCGCTCCAGAACCCAGGACTCAAGAAGGGGAGGCATTGAGAGACTTGGACAAAAATAGAGTCACGGGGTGAGTCTCCCCCACTGGGCGAAACTTGGCCTGGGTGCCAGGCACAGATAGGGGTGGCTTATCATAGCAGGGTAGGGCAGCTAGAGTCTTCCCAAGGTAGCCTTCCACACTCCAGCAGTGGGATCGCCCCACATGGCCAGCTGCACGGTGCAGGCCCCCAGTGAGAGCCTTTCCGCACAGAGCCAGCTCCAAGCCCTGGAACCAGTAGGGGCTAAGGGCAGCTTTCTTCAGAAGCATTGCATTATCAAGTTCCTCCAAGACTTCAGGCTACTGAAGGCTGGGAGGTGATACACTGGAAATCTACCGGGACACTAGAAGCCAATAGCGGAAATCGGCAATATCTCAGATTCCCACTGACATCTGACCAATATGAGAAAACAAGGGAAGAAAATGTCCCAAACAAACCTAGATATTACATCAATAAAACCCAATGACAGCACAGCAGAAGAAATGTCAGAAAGGGAGTTCAGAATGTACATAATTAAAACAATCAGAGAAGCAAATGAGGAGATGAAAGAGCAAATGCAGGCATTGAAGGAGGAGATGAAAGAGCAAATGCAGGCATTAAATGATTGCACCAATCAACAGTTAAAAGACCAAATACTGGGGCTGGGGATGTAGCTCAGTTGGTAGAGTGCTTGCCTCGCAAGCACAAGGCCCTGGGTTCAAATCCCCAGCACAGCAAAAAAAAAAAAAACAAAAAAAAAAAACAAACAAACACGGGAAGCAAGAGATCATTTCAATAAAGAGTTAGAGATACTGAAAAAAAAACAAACTGAAATACTTGAAATGAAGGAAACAATAAACCAAGTTAAAAACTCCATAGAAAGCATAACCAATAGGGTAGAACACCTGGAAGACAGAACCTTACACATTGAAGACAAAATATTTAATCTTGAAAACAAAGTTGGCCAAACAGAGAAGATGGTAAGAAATCATGAACAGAATCTACAATAATTATGGGATATCATGAAAAGGCCAAATTTAAGAATTATTGGGATTGAGGAAGGCTTAGAGAAACAAACCAAAGGAATGAACAATCTATTCAATGTAATAATATCAGAAAATTTCCCAAATCTGAAGAATGAAATGGAAAACCAAGTACAAGAGGCTTACAGGACTCCAAATACACAAAATTACAACAGACTCACACCAAGGCACATTATTATGAAGATACCTAACACACAAAATAAAGACAGAATTTTAAAGGCCGCGAGAGAAAAGAATCAAATTACATTCAGAGGGAAACCAATAAGAATATCAGCAGATTTTTCAATCCAGACCCTAAAAGCTAGAAGGGCCTGGAACAGCATTTACCAAGCCCTGAAAGAAAATGGATGCCAACCAAGAATCTTATACCCAGCAAAACTTACCTTCAAATTTGACGATGAAATAAGATCCTTCCAAGATAAACAAAAGCTAAAGGAATTTAAAAAAGAAAGCCAGCATTACAGAACATTCTCAACAAAATATTCCATGAGGAAGAGATGAAAAACAACGATGCAAATCAGCAACAGGAGGCGCTAGCCTAAAGGAATAGCCAAATAAAGGAGAAACCAAATCATGTCAAAAACAAATATGAGTCAATTGACTGGGAATACAAATCATATCACAATAATAACCCTGAATGTTAATGGCCTGAATTCATCAATCAAAAGACATAGACTGGCAGATTGGATTAAAAAGAAAAATCCAACAATATGCTGCCTGCAAGAGACTCATCTTATAGAAAGAGATACCCATAGACTAAAGGTGAAAGGATGGGGAAAAACATACCATGCACACGGACACAGCAAAAAAGCTGGAATATCCATCCTCATTTCAGATAATGTGGACTTCAAGCCAAAACTAGTCAGAAGGGATAAAGAAGGACATTACATGCTACTTAAGGGAAGCATAAATCAGCAAGACATAACAATCATAAATATCTATGCCCCGAACATTGGCTCATCCACGTACATCAAACAAATCCTTCTCAATTCCAGAAATCAAATAGACCACAACACAATAATACTAGGCGATTTTAACACACCTCTCTCACCACTGGATAGATCGTCCAAACAAAAATTGAATAAAGAAACCACAGATCTCAATAACACAATCAACAATTTAGACTTAACGGACATATATAGAACATACCATCCAACAAAGAACGAATACACTTTCTTCTCAGCAGCACATGGATCCTTCTTTAAAATAGACGATATTTTATGCCACAAAGCTACTGTTAGCAAATACAAGAAGATAGAGATAGTACCTTGTACTCTATCAGATCATAATGGATTGAAATTAGAAATAAATGACAGAATAAAAACAGAAACTTCTCCAATACCTGGAGATTAAATAATACACTACTATATGAAGAATGGATAACAGAAGACATCAGGAGGGAAATAAAAAAATTCTTAGAAGTAAACAAGAACAAAGACACATCATATCAAAATCTCTGGGACAATATGAAAGCAGTACTTAGAGGAAGATTTATTTCACGGGTCGCATTCAAAAAAAGAAGTAGAAATCAACAAATGAACGACTTAACACAACAGCACAAAGCGCTAGAAAAAGAAGAGCAGACCAATACCAAAAGTAGTAGAAGACAGGAAATAGTTAAAATCAGAGCCGAAATCAACGAAATCAAAACAAAAGAAACAATTGGAAAAATTAACAAAATAAACAGTTTGTTCTTTGAAAAAATAAATAAAATTGATAAACCCTTAGCCACACTAACAAAGAGAAAGAGGGAGAAAACTCAAATTACTAAAATTCGGAATGAAGAAGGAAACTTAACAACAGATACGAGTGAAATACAAAACATAATTAGAAGCTATTTTGAAAATCTATAGTCCAACAAAACAGAAAAGCTCGAAGACATCAACAAATGTCTAGAGACATATGAATTACCTAAACTGAACGGGGAGGACATACACAACTTAAACCAATTTCAAGCAATGAAATAGAAGAGGTCATCAAAAGCCTACCAACAAAGGAAAGTCTGGGACCAGATGGGTTCTCAGCCGAGTTCTACAAAACCTTTGAAGAAGAGCTCATTCCAATACTCTTCAAACTATTCCATGAAATAGAAGAGGAGGGAACCCTCCCAAACTCGTTCTATGAAGCCAATATCACCCTGATACCTAAACCAGACAGAGACACATCGAGGAAAGAAAATTTCAGACCAATATCCTTAATGAACATCGACGCAAAAATTCTCAACAAAATTTTAGCAAATCGCATACAAATATATATTAAAAAGATAGTGCACCACGATCAAGTGGGTTTTATCCCAGGGATGCAAGGTTGGTTCAACATTCGGAAATCAATAAATGTCATTCACCATATCAACAGACTTAAAGTTAAGAATCACATGATTATTTCAATAGAGGCAGAAAAAGCATTCAATAAAATACAGCACCCCTTCATGCTCAAAACACTAGAAAAAATTGGGGTAGTGGGAACATTCCTTAACATTATAAAGGCAATCTATGCTAAGCCCATGGCCGATATCATTCTAAATGATGAAAAACTGAAAGCGTTCCCCCTAAAAACTGGAACAAGGCAGGGATGCCCTCTTTCACCACTTCTATTCAACATTGTCCTTGAGACTCTAGCCAGAGCAATTAGACAAACCAAAGAAATTAAAGGGATACGAATTGGAAAAGAAGAACTCAAACTATCCCTGTTCACTGACGACATGATTATATATTTAGAGGAACCTGGATATTCCACCAGAAAACTTTTAGAACTCATAAGTGAATTCAGTAAAGTAGCAGGTTACAAGATCAATGCTCATAAATCCAATGCATTTTTGTACATAAGTGATGAATCCTCAGAAAGAGAAATTAGGAAAACTACCCCATTCACAATAGCATCGAAAAAAATAAAATACTCGGGAATCAATCTCACAAAAGAGGTGAAAGACCTCTACAATGAGAACTACAGAACACTAAAGAAAGAAATCAAGAAAACCTTAGAAGATGGAAAGATCTCCCATGTTCCTGGATAGGCAGAATTAATATTGTCAAAATGGCCATACTACCTAAAGTGCTATACAGATTCAATGCAATTCCAATTAAAATCCCAATGATGTACCTTGCAGAAATAGAGCAAGCAATTATGAAATTCATCTGGAAGAATAAAAAACCTAGAATAGCTAAAGCAATCCTCAGTAGCAAGAGCGAAGCAGGGGGTATTGCAATACCAGATCTTCAACTCTACTACAAAGCAATAGTAACAGAAACGGCATGGTATTGGTACCAAAATAGACAGGTAGATCAATGGTACAGAATAGAGGACATGGACACAAACCCAAATAAATACAATTTTCTCATAATAGACAAAGGTTCCAAAAATATGCAATGGAGAAAAGATAGCCTCTTCAACAAATGGTGCTGGGAAAACTGGAAAACCATATGCAATAGAATGAAATTAAACCCCTATCTCTCACCCTACACAAAACTCAACTCAAAATGGATCAAGGACCTCGGAATCAGACCAGAGACCCTGCATCTTATAGAAGAAAAAGTAGGTCCAAATCTTCAACTTGTTGGCTTAGGATCAGACTTCCTTAACAAGACTCCCATAGCACAAGTAATAAAAGCAAGAATCAACAACTGGGGTAGATTCAAACTAAAAAGCTTTCTCTCAGCAAAGGAAACTATCAGAAATGTGAAGAGAGAGCCTACAGAGTGGGAGAATATCTTTGCCAACCATACTTCAGATAGAGCACTAATTTCCAGAATCTATAAAGAACTCAAAAAACTCTACAGGAAGGATACAAATAATCCAATCAACAAATGGGCTAAGGAAATGAACAGACACTTCACAGAAGAAGATGTACAAGCAATCAACAGATATATGAAAAAATGTTCAACATCCCTAGTAATAAGGGAAATGCAAATCAAAACTACCCTAAGATTTCATCTCACCCCAATTAGAATGGCGATTATCAAGAACACAAGCAACAACAGGTGTTGGCGAGGATGTGGTGAAAAAGGAACACTCATACATTGCTGGTGGGGTTGCAAATTAGTGCAGCCACTCTGGAAAGCAATATGGAGATTCCTCAGAAAGCTTGTAACGGAAACGCCATTTGACCCAGCTATCCCACTCCTTGACCTATACCCAAAGGACTTAAAATCAGCATACTACAGAGATACAGCCACATCAATGTTCATTGCTGCTCAATTCACCATAGCCAGATTATGGAACCAACCTAGATGCTCATCAGTTGATAAATGGATAAAGAAACTGTGGCATATATATACAATGGAATATTACTCCGCAATGAAGAATGATAAAATTATGGCATTTGCAGGCAAATGGATGAAATTGGAGAATATCATGCTAAGTGAGATAAGCCAATCTCAAAAAACTAAAGGACGAATGATCTCGCTGATAAGCGGATTAGGACATATATTGGGGGGTGGGAAGGGTTAGCATTAGGTTTAGGGTTAGGTTTAGGGTTAGGGATAAGGAGTGTGGTAAGAATGAAGGAAAGAAGGACTTTATAGAGGGAAAAGATGGGTGGGTGGGGTGGGGGGAAGGGAAAAAAATAATGAATCAAACATTATTGCCCTATGTAAACGTATGATTACACAAATGGTATGCCTTGACTCCATGTACAAATAGAGAAACAACATGTATCCAATTTGTATACAATAATAATAATAAAAAAAGACATTAAAATAAATAAATAAATAAATAAATAAATGGGTACTGCTCTTCAAACAATTATTATCTAGTGCAGGGTTTGGCAAATGTTTCTTACAAATGGTCTAATAGTGAATATTTTAGCCTTTACAGGTAACTTAGTCCATTCCTCTTCTGTAACAAAATACCACAAACTGGGTAATTTGTAAATATTAGAAATATACTTCTCATGGTTTTAAAGGCTGGAAATTCCAAGCTCTAGATCAAGGGGCTGACGGAATAGGTATCAGATAAGGGCTATGTTCTGCTTCATAGTTGTCACCTTGTTGCTGTGTCCTCCAGCAGAGGGGGCAAACCCTGTGTCAGCCCATGATGGAAGGGTAGAAGCATAGAAGGGCTGAACTACTTCCTCCGGCCCTTGTATAAGACACTAACCCTAGCCTTGAGGGTAGAACCTTCATGGCGTAATCATTTCCTGAAGGTCCCACCCACTAATACTGTTTTGTTGGGGATTAAGTTTCAACATGAATTTTGGACCATAGCAACAGAGCAGCTAGTCTCAGTGCAGATTCTCAGCTGGTGCAAAAGGAGCCAGACAGGACAGAACCCAGTGGACCTGTGTTCCAATAAACCTCCATTGCCAAGCCAGGCATTGGGATTTGACCCACAGGTCAACATAGGCATAGGAAGAACATATTTTAAACTACCTGCTACCCCTATGACTTTATAGTCTATGGCCTAAGCCAGACCAAGACATGCATCTGATCTGAGGTCCCCAAATAACTGGAGCTGTGTTGTGTAAGCACTGTTGGGGACTGGTAGGACGAGGGCGAAATTTTTTCTATTGGGCAAAAGAAAAGAGCATAGTTTGTGGCGTTAAAAAGTACAGTTTGGAGTCCTTGTTCCATCGCCTGCTAGCTTGTGGCTTTGGGTAAGTCATTAGCCTTATCAGTATCATAATTTCCTGAGAATTATCACCCATTAGAGAAATGAACTGAAATGTCACATAAAAACAACAATGATTGTTGTCACCTGAAAGAAAAACCACATTTTCTTCACTATTTCTTCTGTTAAGCAGATTCAATAACTGGTCATTTAAAATTCAAATCAGCCAGGTGCAGTGGTGCACACCTGTAATCCCAGTTTCTCTGGAGGCTGAGACAGGAGGGTAGTGAGTTCAAAGCCAGCCTCAGCAAAAGTGAAGTACTAAGCAACTCAGTGAAATCCTGTCTCTAGATAAAATGCAAAATAGGGCTAGGATGTGGCTCAGTGGTTGAGTGCTCCTGAGTTCAATCCTCAGTACCCCCCAAAATAAAAATAAATAAATAAATAAATAAATAAATAAAGATGACGATAAAGTTTTACATATAAAAAGTTAAGACTATCAAACTATTATTGGTTTTAAAATATTAAAGCAGGATTAGAAAAATGTATTACAGGACATCATATAGACTTTGAATTAATATATATCCCAATAAATGCCTATATATTGAATATCCAATATGCATTCATATATATTGGATATCATTTTAACAATTATTCATTAACCATCCACTGTATGACAAGCTCTACTATCAACCTTCCCCAACATGACAAACACTGGAAGTCATATTTTTTAAATATCATCAATATTTCTAAATAAATAGGTAGCACAAGCTTCACATTTGTCTAAACACTTACAGTCCCAAATATGTGTTACTATATTTAAGTGACTTTAATAATATAATCACTTCCTCACTTTAGACTTTTCAATGATTATGTATTGGTTATATATACACAATAACATAAATATTCCTGTATATAATGAAACAGCTGTACAACTCAGAAGACAGTTGAATAGTAGAAATAAATAAATAGTAGAAGTGTATATAATAGTTCAACTTTAACCAGAATAAATTTTAGTGAGAATTGTTCAAGTAATCCCAATGTCAGAAAATGACTTGTTAAAGGGAATGTTGAAATAAAGCACATTACTCCTACCTTGTAATATCTTCCTAGACCAACCCTAGTGTTTCAGGAAGACACTTTTATCTAGGTCAATGTACTCTAATAAGCTTGGGGAGGCTGGTCTTCTTGAAAACATGTCAAAATTTCATTTAATGGACTAGCTTGAAATGACGTGTTAGTATAAGTATCTATATTAATGATATTAACTTTTATGTCTCATGTAAAGGAATAATATTAGTGTAGCCGGGTCATTCATGCAAATCAAGAGACTCCCATCTTATAATAACAACTTCCCACCACAATTGGATCAGGCTCAGTGACCTGCAGGTAATAAATGAGTAGCCAACAAACCAAACAACAGATAAATAAATCAACTGCCAATAGCAGTTGACTCTTTCAAGTCATCCAATCCCCTGGGATTGATATGTTTAATTAAGGAAAACAAATTATGTTGTGTTGAATGGCTAATGATGCTGTGAATCAAGCCATATTTAAATGATTTGTCTTGCAATATTTGTGGACAAATTAAATCATTCAATTCTAAAGGAACAGGTGAGATAAAGGAAATAGAAACAAGATTTATTTCATTTGTGATAAGTTGTGCTTAGAAATCATGAGCAATTAGCCATTTCTTTGAATCAAAACAAGAAGATAAGAATCATCATGACATGTTAAAAATTGCATTTTCTAAGACAGAGTTGTGGGTTTTGGTTTCCTTTTTGCAATGAAATTGTATAAAATTTCAGGCAGAGTTTGTTGCAGTACCCCAAACCTTGTACTAAAGATGTCCTTTCCTATTCATCTTTCTGTGATTCTTACATTATGATTACAAGTTTAACATATATATGTATATGGTATATTTAGTAACTTAGACTTTATAATTAGTTGCCAATATTTAAATTGCAGCCTTGGTTGATTTCCTTATCTTTACCTTAGTTTTCTCGTTTTGGAAGTATGACAATAAAATTTGTCTAATATTGTTGTGAAAAGTAAATAAATTCTAACAAATAAGACTCTGATATAAGTCCCATAGGGAAGTAAGAGATAATTTCTTCTCATGGTTAGAAAATACTTTGAAACTTCACATCTTTCTAACTTTCCATCAAATAAGACTATAATTTTCTTCTTATAGCCCTCAGGACTCCTAAAATTTCCTCTTTATTATCCCAAATCAAGTCCTTTTAACTATCCTGAACTGCATTCCTGTAAGTATGAGAATTTGAATTATAAGCTTAATCTCATCAGAGTCAATGCTAGAGTTGGAAGCAGGGTCAATAGAATATGAACCAAGACATTTCTATCCCAAGTTTCAAATGTTTTACGTATGTATTAGTGTATTCCAATATGTGAATACATGAGGGCTTACTAAATATTCTCTTTATCCTGTGCTGAGTGCAATATTATGTTCCACTAGCATGTCTAATATCTGAGAGCCTATTAGTTAATAATGTGAGTGCAAGTTTGTGTATACATAGTCAGTCAAAACGCATGCATTTTGGAAGAGAAGATAGATTGATTTTGTTTGAAGTTTTTAAATAGACATGAGAAATAGAACAGGCTTTGAGTGGAACAGAATTGAGAAAATTTGAAATGGAGAACATGAAGGAGCATAATAGTTTGCAAAAAGGTACAGCAAATAGACAACCAAAGTTCATAGGAAGATAATGGGAACATAAACAAGATGCAATAATAGTGTGTTTTAAAAGTAGCAGCAAACAAAGTTGAAGGAAAGATGGGGTTCGCAGTCAAGAGAAGGAACAGGATTTCATCCCAGGTGAGGAGACTTATTAGTCCTTGAATCTTTACTGGTGTGATGGAGTCAGAATTTTTAAGGACCAGTTTGGCTGAAGTGACCAGAGACTGCTGAAGATACAGGAGCCGGATACCACTTTAACTGTAGTTTAGGGCAGAAATGATAGAGTAGCCAACTGAAGCAGCAGCAGTGGAATGAACCTGAACAATAAAGCATGGGCTTTCACGAGATGAACTTAGAAGATGAAGGGCATATATCTAGACAGATATTTTCCTGGGAGTTTAGTTTTAGCTATAATAAATTATTTCAAGTCTCATTTAAAAAAAGAGACAAGAAGAAAAAAGTATTAAGGAAAAAATGCCCATTTTAATTGCTGGGTTTATTATCTTGAAAGTAGAAGTGGAGAAATGCAAAATTTGCTGGACATACAGGAGTGAGGTCCATGTGTGGGGTCCAATCTGGAGCATCTCAGTAGAGTCACCTCTATCTTCACACATTTCAAAGCAAAAACTGGATGCATTATCCTATGATTCTGACTCTCAAACCAAGAAAAACTCATTGAAAATATCTCCTTTTGTTAGGTTTCTTTTTTGTTGAACAGTGAAAATTTTTTGCTGATCAGAGTTAAAATGTCTTTTCACAGAGTGATTCCATTGATTGGAATCCATCTTATTAAATATATATAAATGTGTGGCCATTATTTGTGAATAACTTTGGTGTTTTGTACAAATCAGTGGTATCTAAGAATTTGGGCTATTCAAAATTTGCTTATTGTATATATTTTCATAATTTTTACAAACAAAGCAATACTCAATGTATGGAATCATCAAATTTGCTTCGACTGAAATTGGAGAGGAATCAAGTCATTAATCCATGGAATGCCTTCTCTTGGCATAAGAAGTGAGAGGCACATCTTACCCTAAGCTGAATGCAAAACAGATGTTGTTCAGTGGGTTTGACTGTGGACCATTTCTTTTTTTTTTTTTTTTTTTTTTTCACTTTTAAGACATTTTAAAATGCCAGATTGTTCTAACCGCAAGTGTCAACCATTCATTAGCTTAATGGAAAAAGGTAACAGATTATGTACATAATAGTCACCCGGGGAGAAGATACACATTTACAGCCCGTAATGCTTATGTAGATAGATTGTAGACATAATAATCTTCTACAGAAGGGAGAGAGACAAACAATTACCCTAATGGAAAGCAAGAGAATGTGATTAACATTAAATACTACCTAAAGACAGATAGTTGTGGTGGGAATGACAGAGGGAACAACTATAAACTTGGCCATATCTTTGGGCAATAGACACAGGAAAGATAATGGACATGTCAAGCTGCCTCACTTGAAGAAATCATTGTAAATTTTCTTTTTGATTTTTAAAGGTATCTCAGCTTTCTTTTTTTTTATTGGTATCATTAATTACTAATATTACTTCCAAAAGTGACTCATCTTAATTTCTCTTTGAATAGGCTGTGATATCACTACCATGATTTAGGTTATATGTGACAGTATACTGTAGGATGGTGAGTTTACATTGTTGGGCAATCTCATCATATGATTAGAACTTCTTCATCGTATGATGAAAGAAAAATTCATGAAAATTTAAATGATAAAAAAGAAAGGATGTACTTTGGATAGATTGGTGATACCACTGAGCCATGTAAAAAATGCAGTGGCCTAAAGGAACCTGGAGAAACCTCTGGATAAAAAAGGGAACTTGGCTGCTGCACTTGGCAAAGAACTGAATTTATCAAATGAAGGAATGAGCTTGAAAGTGGACCCCAGTCTCCAAAGAGACTTCACTTGGCTGGTATTTGATTTTAACCTTGTGAGGCCTTGACTATGGATCCAAGCCAAGCCCACTTGGATTTCTTAGCTACAGAACTGAGACTTAAAAACAAAGCAAAACAAAATAGTACCAAAAATAAAAAAACAAAAAAACAAAACAAAACAAAACAAAACATGGTTAGAAAAAATTCTTGATTATATTGACCTCAAAGACCAAAAAATTATATCACATTTTAAATGCTTATATTAAGGACTTAAAGTCATTATAAATCTAAAATGCAAATATCCCTGAATGAGTTAAATAAGGGTGCACCATCATTCTAGTTTAATTTTAAAGGAATATGGTTAGAGAGAGGACATCAACACATGTCTTCTCTTTGGTTGCTGGGTGTTTAACTGAGACAAGAGTATTTAAAAAAGTGTCTTTGATTTATATAGTCTAGCTTATCAAGGAATAATGTAATGCAATATGTAGTTAAGTATAAATTCTGTGTTTGCATTTTCTAAATAAACGATCATGTCATTTATTAGGTATGAAATTTGTTTGCACTCTGAGAGAAAGAACTGTATTTTCCATATGCAGTTGCCTCACAAAGAGCTTTCCTCTTAATAAGGAAATAAATGTATCTTTCCATATATCTTCTTTTATAAGGAAATAAATAAAAATGTTTTAATTACAAAAGTCATTATGAAATAAGTACTTATTCTCCTTTTTAAGAGAGTGCAGTATCAGGTGTACTGTGGCAGGTGGTAACATGGAGCTTTGTGAGATGACTATGTTATGTGACATAGTTGCTGATGAAGAAGACAAATAAAATCACACTACTATAATTGACCATTATCATCGATGTATTTGATGTAAAATTGATGTGAAATTTCTAGGTTTGAGTAACTCATTGTACGGTACCCTTCTGCTCATTTCTTTTCTGGCAGCAATGTTTTTCCTATATTTTTTAAAAAAATCTTACTCCTGAGATTATTGCTTGTCTTAGTTATTTCACTGCTGTGACTAAGATATCTGACCAGCACAATTACAGAGGAGGAAAGGTTTATTAGAGGGTTCAGGGTTTGGATATTAGTTCATAGAAGATTGACTCCATTCCTTGGGGCTTGAGGTGAGGCTGAACATCATGGCAGAAGAGTGTGGCAGAGGGAAGCAGCTCACATCATCAGGAAGCAGAGACAGAGAAATTCTCCACTCCTCAGATAAAAAATATATACCCCAAAGCCATGCCCCAATTCCAATCTCCTACAACCACACAGTACCACTTCAATTAATCCCATAAGGGATTAATTCACTGATTAAGTTAAGACTCTTAGAATAACCCAATCATTTCTTCTCTGAACCTTCCTGCATTGTCTCACATGTGAGCTTTAAGGGGACACCTCACATCCAAACCATAACATTGCTCCTCAGTTCTAATCAAATGTATCCATGCCACAAATTCATGGGAAATCATAACACCTTGAATTTCATATCTGATTTTTTTCATTCAATTTTTCTGCCGATATTGTAAAGTTTTGTGAATTTGTTGGGGATGATTTTTTCTATATGCTTACATTGGGGAATATAATATATTAACATTAGCTTTGCTTTCCTGAAGTTATAGTTGTTTATTTTGATGGCTTTAATATTAAGTGATCAACATTTTAAATCCCAATTCAAGAGTAATAAGTGTGACTTAATCTCTACTTATTATACAAGTGAACCAAGAAAATAATTCAGTATGACTTCCAGAAGGCCAAATTAGAAAGCATTTTCAATTACTACATACTCAATGCTCCTGAATAGAGCAAATGAGCTGTATTCTACTCACTCTCTCTACCAGATCCATTTTTCTCAATAAACCAGTTAGTTTCTTCCCCTAACATTTCATGCAAGCAATTCTCAAAAATGTCACAAATCCATGTATATATCTAAAATGATTTTTCAGATCCGTAATCTTGTCCCCTTTCGACCTTTAGTCCTGTTGAGCATAACTTCCTTTTAAAATCACCTCTTCCTTCTTCATATTTCACACATCACTCCTGGTCTATGTACCTTAGTGTTCTTGTTCTCTTCTTCCCAGAAACCAAACATTAAATCCCCAAACTCTCCCATAAGAATAATTTATTATTTTATTTTCTCCCTATAAGTGATCTCAACTACTAGTTATAAGTAGGTGACTCCCTGTTTTACATATCAAGCACAGACCGCTCTTCTCAAGTGTCAGTTTATCCAACTGTTGATTTACAATCTCTTCTTGCATGTTTGACAGCAGTCAAAAAATTGGTATGCCACAAACCAAGCTTAGGAATTTTCTGCATTGTTAAGTTATCCATTGGAATAACAAATTAATGCAAAATTGGGAGGCTTAATGAAAAAAATACAAAACTTATGATTTTATACATGTGTGTATACATATGTGTATACACACATACATACACTCATACATAAATTGAGAAAGAGAAAGAGAAAGAAAGAGAGAGAGAGAAATATTTTCTTTAAGCTAGGAATTTGGGAGAGACTTGACTAGGATATTTTATCTAGAGTTCTCTCATGAATTAGAGTCAAGTCTTGTCCATAACTATAGTCATTTGAACTTGATGGGAGCTAGAGGGTACTCTGCCAAAGTACCTGACTGATATGACTGGCCAATTGGTGCTGGTAGATGTCAAAGGCCTCAATTTTTCTCCACATGGGCTTCTTCTGCGGACCACTTTGGAGGACTACTTTGGAGGACTGTGTGAGCATCCACACAACGTGATAGATGGCTTCCTGGAGACTGAGCAATTTGAGAGACCTTGCTGGACACGCAGTTTCATCCGCCAGTATTCCATTAGTTCCTCAGGTCAGTCATGATTTGGAAGGAGAAGGGAGCATGCAAAACTGTGAATACCACATTGTGAAGATTATTGGGGACCATAGTAGCATTGCACTGCCATACTGTGTATTTTTTTCCAGGCCCTCTGCAATAACAGGCAAGCTAGGGATTTAACTGCCGTACCTTCTTCCCCTTCACTCTTCCACATTCAGTCTGTTGCTTAGTCCTGTGGGTTTTTTTATTTTTTTTTATTTTTATTTTTTCGAATGTTGTTTTGTTTTTATTCTTTCAAATATGTTTTGAATCTACTCAGAGTTACTCTGTTAACCACCACTGTAGCCCTAATGGGACAAGATGCATATATGTTTATCTTCCATGACTAGTTATTTTTGTAGTGATGTTAAAGTGAAATTTTCAACCCACTAATTAGATGTGTCCTGTGCCCTAATCCAGTTTAAAACATGGCTGCCTTTTGCTCTTAAGCTAATGGGCCTACCATGACTTTGGTATGACTTCTAAAATTCTGCTTGGTTTGTCCTCTACTTACTCTCCAGATACAGCACAGGTGGCTCCCCCTTCTCTCTGTTTTTAGATATATACAATTCCATTCAGTGTCTTGCTGTGCACCTGGGGACTTAGCTGTCTTTCTAACTGGATAGCTTGTCTTTTCTCCTTAGTTCACTAACATCATAGCATTTTTCTTGTCTTTCTTTCTCAAAGGAAAATTCCAACCTATGTTCAGTCCTTCTATAATATGTGCTGAAGTAAGTGGTTTGCATTTATGTTCCTTATAGGATTATATTTTACTTTTATTTTTATGTTTTTTAATTCACTTTATCATTTTAGCTATATTAGATTTACTGTCTTTAATGTATATTTCTCTTTGTAAACTTCTACTATACTGAAAGCCAAGAATAGGAAGATGAGAATACTGTGAGTTTTATTTGTGTTTGTTTGATTTTCATTATGATAAAGCTGAATACCAACACACTAACAAATATTTACTGAATAGAAATTCCTTGCTGTTATTGTGGTAAATACAAAAAATAATGATTCTTGAAATCCACTTCATTTTGAAAATGTCAAAATAACCATGGAAGAATCAAGATCAGATAAAGGACTGAATCACATGTGCTAACACAAAAGAAAATTTTGTTATCATGTGAGGGACTTCTCTTTTTTAAAATTATAGCAATACAATTCTAAAATCTCATAGTAGTTCATTCAATATTTTCTTATCCTTTGGGTACATTTGCATAGGACCATGTCAATATTTCTAGTTAATTTAGCCTATTTAGAGATAACTGAAAAAAATGAAGGGATAGCCTAAAATCACTTAGCCAAATCACCCCACTACTATATGAACATTTGATCTGATGAAAGAGTTAATTAATTCAAAGCAACAAAATAATGCTATAAAGACAGGCAAAGCAACTCAAATACTCACACACCTGGCATATGGAAAATACACCATGTACTGATCTGTGTAAAAGACCATATAACAAGTTGATATAAGCTTCCTAAATTTTAAGAATACAAGATAAATAGGATGCAACTAATTATAATATCTTTTTATCATGAGAAGTGTTCTAGTATGGCAAAGGGTATCTTCTCTAAGCTCAACGATCCGTCTGAAGGTTTAGGTTTTCAAGCTTGTCACACTTCTGCCATTTTAGAAATTCACCAATACTGGTATTGCCATGCAAATACAAAGTTAAAAGGAAAAAAAAAAAAAGTCTTGGTGAATCAAGTGTTGACTTTTATTAAAACGTCACAGAAACTGTTCTGACAAGAAAGTCACTTAGTGATAGCTGCTCCATACCTCTCCTAGCAGCCCCAAGCTCCTAGCAGAGGTTTAAACACTCTGCTTGAAACCTGCTGTTTTGTGAATCTTCACAGACAACCTCCTGACCTCTCTCTCTTTGGGTCAGAGACATCTCCAGCCTCCTAGGAAAACTTCTTGCCATCAATGATTGTCATGAAACTTGTACTTTCGGTACTGCCTCCTTTATTCCCTAGAGAGATTAGTAGACTATTCTAGGAATAAAATTCATTCATTTCTTTCAGACTATGTTAGATGATTAGTTTGTGCTTATAGAAACAAAAACAAAAGTGAGTGCTAACTGCCTTGTGACTCATATTTAAGAGGGCTGTTTGTCAAAACAAGTTTTATCATAAATGCTAACAGAGCCCAGTGGAAGAGCAAGTGGGGAGTCAGAAGAGACGCAAAGGGGCACGATGAATGGATTGCAGATACAATTTCACCTGGATTGGGAAGGGCTGCATCCAAGAGCTGGAATGGGAGTGTTACAGATAGGTTGCTCCCCAGGACACAGGCATCCATCAACAGGAGTTCCAGGCAAGAGGAATACCACAAAGTCCTGGGTTAAGAAGGTGCCAGTTACTTCGGGAAAACAGTATTTGTCTCAACTGGTGACACTGGAGTATTCTGAATATAAGGCAGTGTGGTGTAGTAGTGGGGATTTTTAACTGATTATCAGCTCAGACATTTTGAACCAAATCTGGAATTTTATTTTGTAGGTAGTGCAATCAGGACTTTTCATTTGTGATCCTACATTTTTGTGACTCAGGCTGAGTGTGGTGGGGTGACTTAGGTGGTCTTCGGACTCACACAGCAAAGGCTTTCAGCTGGCCCTGTTGTGGGTAATGGGGAGGGGTGACAACTAGGCCTCGTGATTCACCCGTTCCAGGAGATTAGTTCCAAAATGTTCTCATTTTCATGACAGATCACATGAGGGAACGTGCCCAAACAAGCAATTTTCAAAGCTACTTAGAATTTACACATCAATGAATCCAAACACCAAACATTTTGTGCATATATCTATGGGTTAGCTTTAATTTCCAGAAATTTAATTATTTATCGTTAGATTTTAAAGAGATTTTTTTCTGAGAAATTGTTAAGTGATTAACTTAAGCTGGTGTTCACAAGAAAGCAATTTACATGTACCATACACTGATATCTACATTGTTCTTTAGAAAACAGGGAGGAACTAGGGTGAAAAATGCCCAATTGAATTGTGTCAGCATCCTGGATCCCTTCCCAGCATGGAATAACATCCCCAACTCTCTTCTTTGAACTCTTTGAATTTTCAGAACTGTGTAATCACATGTTATTAAATTCTAGAAGGTTTATAACACTTAATGCTAAAATTAGTCTTGCTATCCTAGACAGTATTTCTGTAAGCAAAAAGGAACTTGTTTTATCTCAGATGAAGCATGCATGTCTTTGCCAAATACAGAACACTAAACAAAAAGATTGACAGTACTCTGCTGACATTTGAAGTCTACAAATGCCACTGTGAAGATGCAACTATATCAAGTATTACCCATGCTTGCTTGTTTTGTGCTTTGATATTTTTCTACTAAGATTTTTTTCTTGCTTTTCTGAAGTGCTCTGAGTCTCAGGTAATTAGAACCTGATTAATCAAATTTGTAGCACTTCATTTACTTGATTTTTCCTTCACTGCTGAAATGATTCTGCCTTTTACTAATGGATGATGGTCTTGATAACAGAGGACGTTTTAATCACCATGCTTTGAAGATAGATGGTCATTCCATTTAATCAAATGCTGTTTGACAGAGTGTTGTCTTTGGGATTTTCACAGGTAGTGACTCAGAGGTGGGAGACATGTGGTAGGCTAGAGGAAGTGGTATACATGTTTTTAGTAATGCTGTTAGCCCATGGCATGACAAAGGAAAGAGACGAATAATTATTTTTCCAAATGTGATCTAAATATATTGTCCAGGCTGGCCCATATCTCTTAGTCTCAATTGACCCTTCTGCCTCAACCTCCAGATTAGATGAATTATAGCTGCTTACCACACCCAATTTGAAAAGGAATTTCTACACCAATATTGTAATAATTACTAAAATGAAATATAATTGAGAACTATTTTAAATATTAGATGTCAAACTTTAAAAAAAACATAAATTTATATAATTTTCTTCGATTTAAATCTAAGCATATACTAAGATAATGTCCAGTATGTTCGTAATTTACCTCTGTTTTTGTTTAAATAATTTTGGAAAGAATAGAAGCCCTGTATATGTCTCTGTTTTGAAAACTAAAGATTTTCAGGTATGCAATTTGCTATGTAGATCTTGCTTCAATTTGAGAATGCTCAAAGATATGTTTTATTTAAAAATATTTCTCTTTTCATATTGGAAGAGAAAATTTCACTTTCAGAATAATTGTGGGGCTTATTATTTAGCCCAGTAAAATAAAACTACAGGTCAAAATATCCACAAACAAAAAATAAATGATCATATGCACCAAAAAAATTAAGAGTAGAAACAGATGTCATAGGAAAGAGAAAGGATCTTCAGAGCTTGGCTTGATGGAGGAACTAGTCTATACTGATATCTTCTCATAGAGAAGAAATCCCCAGGAAGTCATGCTAAACCAGGAAAGCAGAATCTCTGGCTGTAAAACAGGATTTATTTTTGTGAGAGTCATTCACTGTATCAATAGACACCTCAAAACTCAGACATAAAAGAAAAAAAAAAATACTGTTCCAGTCATCTCTTTCGCTGCTGTGACTAAAACACATGACAAAACAATTTTAAGGAGAAAAAGTTTATTCGGAGGTTCACAGTTACAGAGGTCTCAGTCCACAGGAGGTTGGCTCTGTTTCTCAGGGCTGGAGGTGAGGCAGAAGAGTGTGCTGGAGGACGTACGTGATGATCAGAAAGCAGAGAGAAAGAGATCCCACTGGCCATATACAAAATACATGCCCCAAAGACACGCCCCCAATGCCTACCTCCTCCATTCATACCCTACCTGTCTTCAGTTAATCTCATCAGGGGATTAATTCGCTGATTGGGCTAAGGCTCTCACAACTCAATCATTTCTCCTCTAAACCTTCTTGCATTGTCTCACACTTGAGTTCAAGTATGAGAATTCTAGTTTCTACATATACTCACGAACATTTTTTATTGTTAATCTTTTGGACTTATAATATTGTTAGGAATGTGCTTTTAATGTGAATTTTCCTAAGATTAAATCTATTGAGCATAGTTAATGTATCTATCATTCCTATATATTCATAGTTCTTTGGTAGCATGTAATTGTGTAAGTGTGTAAGAGAGAGAGAAATAACTTTTTTCCTTCTTAAAAATGGATATTTTTCTTATGTAGGGTTATAAAATTTTTTAATGTGTTCCAAATAAAAGTCTTTAACAAAAATATGATTATGGGAAGCAATCTTTTCTAGTCAATGAACGAATAGTTTTTGATCTTCAGAAAGTTCAGTTTATTAATAAAATCACATTTTCTTTCATTTGTATCCTAATAAATCTTTATCTGTACAAGATCACCAAGATTTTGCCCTATATTTTTTTTCTGAACAGTTTATACTTTTAACTCTTAGATTTATGTTTTTTTATTCATGTACATTTTGTATATGGTATATGCTTCTTTTTTTTTCCCATACAGTTTTCCAAATATTTAGCACTGCTTTTTAAAAAGTTTGTCCTTTTCTCATTATATTAATTGGCATACTTGTCAAAAATCACTTTGTGTTGGTCACACACATTGGTGCACACCTGTAATCTCAGTGACTCAAGAGGCTGAGGCAGAAGGATCACAAGTTCAAGTCTGTGCAACTCAGTGAAATTTTGTCTCAAAATAAAAATAAATGATTAAATAATGGGTTTGGAGGTGTAGCTAAAGCAGTACAGTGGACTGCACTTAATCAGTAGCGTGAATACTCACATACACACTCACACACACAATCACATTGTATTACTTGAACTCACTGTACTCTTATTAGTAAATTTGTTTATTTTCAGGGTGCAAATTGGGGATTATGAAACTTTTTAACATGCATACCAGTACTGGATAAGCAAGGAATCAAATTATAGATAGCAGCAGCCATATTTCTTAATGTCTGTGAAAAAGGTGACAAATAAACAAGTATAGAAGACTACAATGAGCAGCATGTTACTGAATTAGATTTGGAAATATCAATCTAAACAAATATTTATTATCTTTGATGTAGAGTTATACACAAATTTTATTATAGATAAATGTATTTTTAATCTCCCTCCACTGAAAGTGCACAGACACCATGATAGCTCACTGGTGAACAGCTTATATAGCATCCATGTCAGTTTCTGAATACCATTTCAAGTACAGGAACCAGAACTTCCTGGAGGAACGGCTGGTTCTAGGATGGGAGCAGAGAGAATATTAGAGGGTCTGAAGCACCTCAGCCTGTAATAAAGTTAAGGAGGGATCAAAAGTTTTTAAAAGTATGAACAGATTCCCAAAGTTTCCAGAGAGCAACAAAATATATAGCAAGTGTCTGCTAAGCCCAGCACAAACACTGTGTTTACAGGTCTGTACTGATGATATAGATAAACTACAAACAAATTAGACAAAGAGAAGGTATAGAAAAATATTCTCCTCACAGAACAAATCCAAGTGATACAAATAACACATGTATAATTCCAAATAGTAAGGAAAAGAAAAATTAGTAAGAAGTGAAGTGGGACAGATTTACACAAATGCTAAAATTGATAGACACAATTTTTAATTAGTACAGTCTCACACTAGCTTCTTTCAAATTCGATGTGGTAGTCTTAACACAGGATCTGAAACTTTTGGATTTTCCTCTTCTAATAAACATGGTCCAGGCTTATTGGCTCAATTCTAACAAATGGAATAGGGGAAAGAAAAAGAAAAGGTTTTCCGTGGGAAATCCTTGCAGATGTCACTGTAACCATTGGATCAATTTTAATATCACTGATTATAAATCATGTTGATACATCCTCCCCAATGTTATGCTATCACAATTAATACATCCCTAGGCTACTGTTCCTAAATCTAGTCGACTGATCAAAAATATTTGATAAATCTCAGTGGAAAGAAATCCTATAAACCAATTGACTAGTAAGTTTTGAGATTCGAACAGTTATAAAAAAATCAAGGACTTAATAAGAAGCTGTTAACAAATTAGGAGAGAGAAAGGAGACAAAGGGCCATGAGGCAATAAGGTAATGTAAATGGTACTGCAGAACCAGAAAAAGGACATTAGTAGAAAATATTTTAAAATATGATTAACTTCTACAGTTAATACTATTGCACTAATGTTTATTAAATTTTAAAAATTGCTCCTTTATGTAAGATAGAAAAGCTGGGTGAAGGGTAGAGGGGACTACTTTTAGCAATAGATAAGATTAAATGATTGAACACAGCAAAGAGATTAGTCAACTCAAATTTCCAGAAAGAAATTGCAAAATACAACACAAAGAATACTTCAAAAATCGTAAGAGATATTGGGGTGCAATAAAATTTTCTAAAAGAATTGAAATCTGAATGCCAGAAAGACAGTAGAAAGAAAGTGGGATGTATATCAATATTTGAAGTGATGCTTTTGAAAGTTTTCAAAAGTTGGTAAAAAATATCCATAGATTCATGAAACACTGAGGATTCCAAAATAAAGACAATGAAAATCATACCAGAGGCAATATGGTTAAAAATCAAGACAGATTTTTTTTAAGAAATCTTATTAACAGGCTGGTGGATAGAAGGAGAGATTCACAATAACACCAGAGACACAGCTTTAAATTCAATTGAAGAAAGAGATGGATGGAAAAGGGAAGAATACCTTTACAGTTTAATGGGTGTGGTAAGAGCCAGATGGAAATGCCAACCTAGAATTCTATACTCAGTACAAACAGTCTTCAAAACTAAAGCCCAAATTAATGTGCCTTGTGTGTTCCAGTAAATAAAATTGTAAGAAAGGGTAATTGTATGAATATAGAAAATTATGTTGGCAATATCTTGTGGTGTTTAAAGTGCATGTAGCATTAAAGTGCATGCCATTAATAATGTAAAGGCTGCAAGGTTTTAATGGAGGAAATGTTTTCTAAGAAAGATTATAGTATTATCAAGAAATGCATTTAGAGTATGTTAAGAAATGAATGTTTTAATCCAGGGTAACAACCAAGAGGAAAAAAAGTCACAAAATTTTAATAAAGAAACAAAGGAAATTGTAATAAACAGTCTAAGGACAAAGGTCTTAGTGATAAAAAAAAAGAGAACCTAAATAATTAGGTCAATCACAAAAATAAAAGAGATATTGATGAAACCAAAATTATAGCAGTAATTACACTAAATGTATATGTTTTAAGAACTGCAAGTATAAGATATTACTTTTAAGACTGTAAAGATCTAATATATGTGCTACATAAAAAAAGCATTAAATGTAAGACAAGGTAAATTCTATGTGGGTAGAAAATGATGTGCCATACGACAGCAGTCCCAGAAGATTTGGTATTTCTATACTAATATTTTCCAAATTAGAGTTTAAGGAAAGATTTATTATTAACATCAAAGGTAGCATTTTGGAATAACAAGGGGACTAATTTACTCTACATAATGCTTTTAAATGTCTTTGTGGCCAGTAATGCAGATTTGAAATGTTGAAATATAAGTTCACCTTATAAACTTAAAAATATATTTGCTATTACAAGGAATTAATTACATATCTTAATAAAGGAAAGCACAACTAACAAAGTGTGAAATTTTATTGAAGATTACAACCACAAAATTAACAGAATCTAAATGAGACATACAATTCTTAAACCAAAAGCATCATAACCCACATTTTTCCAGTGCAAATAATAATGTATCAAAATTATCAATATGATGATCCATAAAGGAATCTTCAATAAGTTTCAAAAGACTAAAGTCATTGACAAAAACTTCTGTGATGAAATAAATTAAAATTCAGTGGAAGACAGGTAGCTGAGAAAATCTCCAATGATTTTGAGGTTAAGCGATACACATCTAAATAAGCCATCGTGGAAAAAAACACAAAGGAAACTATACAGAAAACAGGAAATTTATTTAACTAAATAATAAAGATATGATATATAGCAACTTGGATGAACACAAAGCAGTATATGTGTAGATTTTAGTGGGTGTGGCATGAATGTAAAACTGTAACAATCAATAACCTATCCATCAGAGAAAGATAGAAAAAAAATCACACTGTCAGCAAAATTAGAGAGGAAAAGTTTAGTCATGAGCAGTAACTACTGAAAGGGAATATGGTTAACAGAAAAAATAAGTCAAACTTTGGTTTCATGTTTTGTTAAAATAGAAATATAAAACCGCTCACAGGAATGATTAAATAGAGTTATAAAACCTCAATTATCAAAAGAAGAAAGGAAACACAATGGAGATCACTACTGATGATAAGGAGTTTTTAAAATAAAGTCTATTAAGAAGATGTATTTGACAATGAATCTGGATAACAGGTTTTTTCATTATTTAGTGCATATTATATAAAATAATGGATTTAATTTTGACTTTTTTTTTTTTTTTTTGCAGTGCTGGGGATTGAACCCAGGGCCTTGTGCTTGCAAGGCAAGCACTCTGTCAACTGGGTTATATCCCCAGCCCTTGACATATTCTTATATGAATATACTTTGACATTTTTTACTCCCAATATCTCCCTCCCCTCGCTTCCCTTCCACCTGACTCCCTTTCTCTTCTTTAATCATCTTCCTTCTACTTTAATGTCCTTTTTTTCTCCTCTAGGTTTCACAGATGAAAGAAAACATAAAATACTTCATCTAGTCTGGTTATTTCGCTTAACAAGATTATCTCCTGTACTGTCTATTTTCCTCCAAATGGCATAATGTAATTTTTCTTTATTGCTGAATATTACCTCATTGCATATACATACCACATTTTCTTTATGCATTCATTAGTTGACTGGTATTCAGGCTGATTTAATACCTCAGCTGCTGTAAATTGTGCCACACTAAATATAGGCATGTGGGTATCTCTATAGTATGCTGACTTTAAATCCTTTGGGTATATACCAAGAACTAGTGTAGCTGGATTGTAAGGTACTTCTACTCTTAGTTGTGTCAGGAATCTCCATACCTATTTCCAAGGGCTCTACTAATTTACATTCCCATCAACAGAATATACTGGCTCCATTTCCCAGAAAGCTTGCTAGCTTTATTATTGTTTTCTATCTGTCATTCTGATGCGTGTATCTCAATGTAGTTTTGATTTGCAGTTTCTTGGTAACTAAAGATGTTGAACATTTTTTCATATGATTATTAGCTATTTGTATTTCTTCTTCTGAGAAAGATTTTTTTTCAGTTTATATCCTCATTTATTGATTGGACTTTTTTCTTTGTGTTAGTTTTGGAGTTCTTTATATATTGTGAATATTAATCCTCTGTCAGAAGAGTAACTGTTAAAATTTTTCTCCCAGAATGTAGGCTATCTTTACATTGTTAATTGTTTCTTTTGCTGTGCAGAAACCCTTTAATTTGATGCAAAATCTCTGTGGATTTATGCTGTTATTTCCTGAGCTATTCAATTCCTATTCAGTAAGTCGTTGTCTATGTTTAAATCTTAAATTGTTTACCCTATGCTTTTTTTCCTAGTAGATTCAAAGTTTTGTGTTTTATATTAAGTCTTTGATCCATTTTAAATGATTTTTATATAGAATGAGAGATAGGAATCTAGTTTCAATCTTCTATGTATGGATATGCAGTTTTATCTGCACCATTTGTTAAATTAGCTTTTTGGCACCTCTGTCAAGGATCAGATGCTGTGTCAGTGTGCATTTATTTCTGTGTACTCTATTCTATTCCATTGGTCTCTGTTTCTGTTTTTGTGACCGTACCATGCTGGTTTTGTTACAATGACTTGATAGCCTGGATAACTTTTCAGAAAAATAAGATGTTAAAATTAATGCATAAAAGCAAAATTTCATCATAACTAAATCTAGTTTAAATAATGAAGTTAAAATATCTACATACAAGAAAGTCCAGGTTTCATGCCTTTGTTAGGAATTTTTTTTTAAAGATTTATGAAAGTAGCAGTATATATCTTATACATTTTTAATTCTTCTTGACATTATGTATATCTTAGATTTAAAAGCAAAGGTAAAACATAGAAGTTTTCAGAAAAATTATCAGAGAACCTCTTTATAAAATTGGATTAGGTTAGCTGAGATGTCACAAACAGTTGACACATGATTAGGATACCATACAAATTAAGAACATGCATCATTTTTTTTCCAAAATACCATTTGCTTATCTAACTTTTGATTCTTTGCATCATCTAAATGCTATGCAATGATTGGCATGGATTGAGAAGTATTGAAAAATTCTACCTGGGATTATTTGAGAGAGCTATGGACGATACCAGAATTCAGTTTACATAACAATGGATCATCAAAAACAAGCAGGTGTTCGGAAGCCAGCAAAGGAGAAGGGAAAAAAGGTGTAAATGTTGTTTTAGAATAGCTAATCAATTGTACATATTTCTTCCTTGTAGTTCTTTTATGGTAGCCATCAGATCACATTATTTTTCTGTACAACTATAGATCCAAATAAATTCAAATGAATTTTAAAATACATAGGACAAGTCACTATATGAAAGGCATTTTGAGACAATCAGAGACGTTATAATAAGGACTGAATGTTAGGTTATAATTTAAAAACATGATTTTTTAAAGCTTGACAGTGTCATCATGACATACAAGAAAATCCCTCAAATTTCACTTTCTATCAAATTATCTAAGATAATCTGAAGTATTTAAAGAAGAAATGATATGACACCTAGTATTTGTCTTAAAAGTCTTCAGAAAACAAGATAAAAGAAAGAGAGTAAGCGGGTGTGGTAATAGGACCAGATGCAAAGCCAAAAAGAAAGAACAAAAAAAAAAAAAAAGAAAGCCTGGGAGAAAGTAGTGGAGAGAGAGTTTGTTGTGAAGGACAGCCAGGAATATTCCTGAGCATGCTCAGTTGAAATCATAATCATTTTCCTTTTAAAAAGAATTGGTGGACCCAAATACCTCAGGGAAGAGAATTTAGTAATATAATGAGCAAAGTTTACTCTGGGCCACCAAAAATCAGTGTGACTTGGTGATTTCGGCTGGTTTCTTTTAAGTTTCTGTGAAAAGTCTTACCTGAAACAAAAGGAAATAACATCTTTGAAGGCACATTAACAGTCTTGTAAAGGGACATCAGCTTTCCTCCTTATGTAGAGGAGTTTGTCCCTAAAAGTGTCTTCTTCACCTGGCACCTAGAAGTAATGATATAAATTATGCTACAGCTCTCATTGTTGATAATCACAAGGCAATATGCTGTACATATTTGGAATTTTGAAATAGAATGCATTTAACACAAAGCATCATGAAAAAAGTAAATAAGGAAGGAAAATATTTTCTGAACTTTTGAAAGGTTTTTATTACTGCTTGAATAATAGTTATTCAGAGTATTCCTAAGAGAACATATTTTAACTCAGAATTTCATTATTCCAAGAATCTATTGAATCTACTGGAGTTTATTTCTTAGAAAATAGAAAAAATATAATGATCTGATTTTTTAAAAAAATTAAAAGTGCTTTCTCTGAGTCAGAACAAAAAGTACATAATATCAGTGTGCATGGAGTGTATGTGTGTATGTGTGTGTGTTCCCATTAAATACTGGAAACATTCTTAGAGTTATACCAGTTTGGATGTACAGATGAGTTTATATAAAAATTTATTTCTTCACTCCTGGGAAATACAATTAAAATATAAAATATATCATATAAGAAGCAAAAGGCTCAAACTTTAAAACTTTCTTTCCAGCATGTGTGTGTGTGTGTGTGTGTGTGTGTGTGTGTGTGTGTGTATGTAGTTTTCTTTGGATCGTGAAAAGATTAAATTGCCTTTAATAATTACTCTGAGCAAAACCCATAAATTTTAGTCAGACTTGAATAATAGAGGGTGGTCTTTAGTAATTCATAGAACTATAAGAAAAAAAAACCACTTGTGTTATTTAATATATCTTCAATGACAAAGCTATTGCTTAAAGCAGCTTAGATTAAATTTTCTTCATTTTTCTAAAATATACTCCAGTGGTTTTCAACTCAGTTGTTATTGGCCCCTTATAATAACACCACCAAATAAGGAATGTGAAGGTGTTTGAAATATCTCAATGATTAGAGTTTGCTATTACAAATGAAAAGTTGTCATGATGGCAAGACATTATTTTGGCATACAGAAGCTTTTCTGGTTTATAGAATTGGTCCAGCATTTCTTCCTGCACTTGAATATAATAAACTATGCAAAATCAAACTAAAATTTGACAATTAAGGGCAACTTTTCTTCTCTATGATCTAAACACCAACATTGTTTTTTTTTTCCATGGTAGGACATAAAAATGGGAGAAAAGCTAATTTGTTACACATTTATCCCCAAATGAACTTTTGAGAAAAGGGAATTTCCCTTTAGAGACTTGAAAATCTTTATTGCAATATTTGCACCTAAAGAAGCAAGCTTAAAAGTAAACTTAAGATAGGGATTTACCTAAGAGGTGTGATTATTTTCTGCCTTGTGGATTTGAAACCAAGGAGGAATTGAGAAAGAATGGGAACAATATCCTAACTATTTAGTTAACATACTCCAAAGTCAAATTAAAATACTATGGAAATTCTACTCTAGGAAAAAATAGGTTATTTTTTATGTACTTTAAAATAGCTTCTGTGTGACATTTCCCAAATTTCTGAAGATATATACATATATATTATATATATATGTATAGAGATATATATATATATATATATATATATATTTATTTCAACTTTTATTACTATAAGTAATTGGAAGTTACAATTTCAAGGCTGCTTACTATAATTCAATACAATGAAATCTAAAATTCTTATCACAACTGCCATTTCTTAAGCATCCTGAGTATGAACACATTGAAAATTGCACAGCATTTCTCATATCTTAGCACAGTAGCTCCTGGGCAAATGCATCTGGGAAAAGAACAGGGACCAGGGTCAGCTTCTCATCTTTTTCCTGCTGAGCCCATCCAAGCACAAAGCTTCCTTTTGTAGACAGTGGGAGCTTTGTGCTTCAATCTGCTCTACAGGGAGACAGAGCCAGAGAACTGAAGTCAATAGATGCTGTGTGTAGTTGTGATTGTGGGATGCCCTCCCTAACTGGTGTCAGATTTGAATGGAATCTGCAAGGCTCTTGTTCTTTCTGGTGATTCTCAAAAGTGTCCTCTGCTTATTCTCTGTGGCTTACTCAACTTTTCTCTCTCCAGATGAAAAATATCTAGCTCAAGAGTAAAATATCAGAACTAACATCAGATGACTTACATAGGGACTTACCATCCCCATACCAAATTTTGGATTTCTAAAACAGTATAGGGACATATATAATAATAATAATAGTATGAGAATAAAAGTTACCTTTATTTCAGTCAGATGACCAACAAATGTTTTAGATGTGGTATAAAGAGTAATATTTTTATGTGATTCTGGAACATTTTTGTGTTAAAATGTGTTACATTCAAATCAAGTTTTCAAGCTATATCTGTAGAAAAGTGATTGATCCTACAGTTATTTTTTGATATTAATGTCTAAAAGGCATATCAAGTTTACTATGTGCCAAGTTCTTTGTCAGGACTATACATTTATTATGAGTACATACAGGGTGATCAAATAAATTGCCAAATTCACATAATTTGCAAGAAGTGAATTTAAACCCAGTCTGATTCTAGAATTCATTAACAGACACATCACATCTTACAGCTAATATACATAATGGGGCCTTTACACACTAATTAGGTTTAGATTAATTAAGAAACTCCTTTACTTGTTAAATGATAGGTACTACATTAGTCAGAAGTGGACATAGGCTAAATTTTCACTGCTGGCCAAGCATCACCTGAGAGCAAGGAGCCTGGCTCTTGAGTCAGAGTATCTGGGTTGGAATCTTGACCCCATTACACGCTAGTTAAATAGCAGTGATGAATGTCTTTAATATTTTTAAGTTTAATGTAAAATAGAGAAGTTAATGCTAGCTCTTATAGTTTTTGTTTTGATCAATAAATAAGTTAATGCAAAGTACCCAAAGTAGTGTTGACATGAGAGCACAAAAATCTTAAATATTTTCATTCTGATTACATAAAACAGAGAAAAAAAATACTAATCTCATACAAGAAAACAGGGGTAAGGTCGTGCAATTGAATCAAGGAAAATTTATTGGATATTTAAAGGTGTTAAAAAAATGAAGCAATCCCACATCTGCTATAACAAGTCAGTAGTCAGTAGACAGATCTGTATAACCAACAAATATTAATTTTTTCCCATTTGTTTTTGTTATGTAGATATCAGAGAATGAAACTTACTACAACGAAGAGTGATTCTTTTTTAATTGTTTCCTATTCACAGAAAACAGAAAGTTCAACCTCACAGACTCTTGAAAGAGTGCAAGCTCTTGCCAACACATTGATTTTGTACTTCTAGTCACCAGAACTATGAAAGAAGCAATTAAAACAATTCTGTTGTTTTAAACCACCCAGTTTATGGAAATTTATTATAATAGCTCTAAGAAACTGATTTGGAGGTTATTGGGAAATAGAATAAAGTGCAAGTATTTAAATATGTGGTGAAAAGCAAATGCAGAAAACATAAAAAACTGTAAAATTTTTCATGAGTGGGGACTAGACTTTGCTCAGTTCCTTACTACTTGGGCTATCATAGGAAATAAATTAGATAAAGCTGTAAACTTTCTGACAAGTATCACCAAATGTTAATTTTCTTTATATTTCTTTGCCTAGAATAAAATAGCTTTATGTTTGAAGTTTTGGGCCATGATTATTATATAATAATTTGTGACTGATGGTTCTGTAAATTGTAGATCTTAATCCTTAATAGCATATATCTTTTTAACTCATATTTGTAAATTGCATTACTTTCAATGAGAGTACATACATTTCATTTGTGAAATGCATTGATCTTAAATTTGTATCCAGATAGATGGAAAGCAGACCTATTTGCAGAACTTCTTAATATTCCTTAGTGCTATTTTAAATTCAACATCAGTCAATATTTTAGAAAGCAACTGGGGCAAAAGAGTTATTCTTAACAGACATCAAAAGTGAGTCAATGACAACTTTCAGCTGGGACCAATGATTGTAGAATTTTAATAACATTCTTAGAAGGCACTATTGTGGAAGATGGTTTCAAAAACAAATGGTCTCTTTACCTTGCCATGGTTTTTATAAATTAAAATAGCTCTTTTGTGTCATTTTTCAAAACACATCACTTTTTTGTTGTAATCCAGTACAGCAAAACTCTGGAGTATTTAGACATTCCAGGTATATATCATGCTATTAAATGCTTAAACTATTTTAAGATGAGATTTTAATGTTATTGAAAAATTATAATATGGAAATACATGAATTTATCTTAACTCAAGATAAAATATGATAAAATTTTGATAAAATTTTGATAAAATTTTGATAAAATTTTGATAAAATCATTATAAATATGTCTTAAAATAGTGAAAACTTCAGCCTCATTGATAATTTTTCCATAAAACAAAAGCCCCAGACTTGATATACACAATGAAAATAACTGCTTGGTCATAACTATTGCATTACCATTCCAAAAAACTAATAAATCATCATTCGCCTGCAGATCTGTCTTCTATGATTACCAATCTACTTGTTGAAATAGGCATTCAAACCATTCAACCACTTTGAAACTGAAATATCTTGAAGAAAATATGGAAAAGCTGATGTTCCATAGCTTTATGTCATACGTAAATGGAAGATAAAGGAATCTCTCTACCCAACAAAGCAGAAATTCAGGTAATAGAAAACTACCGAAATGGAAATTTCAAAAAGAAAGATTTTGAAAGTGTTATATTCTGGAAGAAATATTTTTGGAGTAATTTCTTAGTTGGTTACATTAAATTTGGCCATTTAAAGAGAATCATAGATTGCTAGAATTTCAGAACTAGAAAGAAATGTGTACTAGCCAAAGGGATATTTTTAATAATGTTTTATTTTCCATAATTTCTGATGTGATTTCTTTTGGCAGTAACAGGTACAATTGTTTCCCCAAAACAAATTTCAAACTTTAAAAGATGCCTTAAAGATAGTTTTAATTCTTCCTTGAAAAATAAACAAAATTCTGTAAGAACCCAATGTAATTATTTTACTTAGAGAAAATGTGAATATTGAACTGTTAAAAGATAAAAATTATTCTTCTAATCCTATTCCTCTTCCTATAAACTTACCTGCAAATAATTTTGTCTTTATTCATATATACCTATACCTGTTGAATATATCATAAATCATATATATTCAATACATAAGTTGATTTATATTTTTTCTGAATTATAATTTTAATAATAAAATTTCAATAATAAAATATATAATTATAATTTTTTTGCTTAATACATACTTTGAGGAATAGTTCTATGTTAAACAAGTTTGTATTTTATAGTTTTTAATTTTTAAATTTTTTTTTATTTTTACAGACTGCATTTTGATTCATCGAACACAAATGTACGATATGTCATTTTGTTTCTATGGTTGTGCACGACGTAGATTCATACCATTTCGTGTAATTATACATGTACATAGGGTAATGATGTCTGTCTCATTTTTTAGCATAAGTTTCTGTGTGATCTTAGCTAGTGTTACCTCGTATTTGTAAAGGCTTAAATATTTTATAATATTGGTATCCTACAGTTCATTTAGTAACTTCCTACTGATTAACTTTTATTTCAAAACATTACATTATGGCTGGGGAGATAGCTCATTTGTTAGAGTGCTTGCCTCACAAGCACAAGGCCCTGGGTTCAGTCCCCAGCACCACCAAAAAAAGAAAAAGAAATTACATTACAAGCATTTCTGTAGTTACTATTTTCATGAGCATGTTTGTTCATACATGTGAATATTTCCATAGCATAAATTATTTAAAATGTAGTTACAGATCAAACTTTGCATTTTAATTTTGATGGATATTTCAAGAATGTTATCAAGAAAATCATCATTTACACATCAGTTTAGAGTTTCCAATGTAATTTATAACTAGGTCAGAATTTTCATAAATGATACCTAATACATTCTAAAACCTATGCTTCCTCTTCGTCTTTTGAAATAGTAATTATATCCTGCACTGCCTTTTTAAGTTTGATCAAATTTTGACTTCATAGTATGGAAATTAACAAATCAAAAATTTCTCATTGAAAAGGAAATTTTAATATCAATTTTTACTGTCAGAGACAGTATATGAGACAGAGGCAATAGAAAACTCCAGTACCCTTTTAAATCTACCTCTCTGTTTAGCAAGAGTTTAGCACAAACTAAAATTTGAATTGGATTGCATTTAAAAGAAAAGTATTTATAACATTTCCTCAAAACAAAATTTGTCCACAGCATTATATTATTGACTCCAGAGTGGTTTAAAGAGTTTGCAACACTTAACTGAATTTGTCAAGAGTGTTTCAATGAGTTCTTTAAATGTTCTAGAAATGTTTTCCCTATTTAAACAAATTTGGTTGGATCAGGTGCTATCCCAGGCCCTTCCAGCTCTAAGGACATTCTAAAGTTTAGGTATAGGATTTTTTTTAGTTTTCTTCTTCCTATAACAATAATCTCTTCAATAAAACAATCATCTTTAAACCTTATAAAAATCAATAAATGACTATATGGACCTATTTGATTTTTTCTAACAAAATTCACCATGTTAATTAAAGAGCATAGATCTTCAAATCCCTGAGAATAACATTAATTTCCCTTCTCTGCCATTTGGCATTGCATGCATTGAACTTTTAATTAACATTTAGTAATGATCTGAATAATCAGGATAATAACAATATGTATTTTTTAAAGTCACTGTCAGTATAAATGAATATGTTAGTAAAACACATTTAAATGTTCATTAATACTTCTAGTAGCATTGTTATCCTTAGGCTGTGAGACATTAGGAAGCTTAGTCTGGATCATTTCCTGTATCAACTCACTCTACTTTGAAAAACACAGTAAAAATGATAGAATTCTTGGATTGCCCCACTTCCATCAGAAGAGCAGGACATTTGGTGAGAAAATCAATTAAAGACCCAGACTTTCAAGTCAAAGACCTCCTCTCAAAAAGAAAACAAAAGTAAAACCTTTCAACCCATCAATACCTACATCATGTTCGACACAAAATTATTTTATTAATGAAATCCTAAAAAGCAACATTTTCTGTCTTGAGTCTATTCAAGTGAAGTCAAATTGTCCCAAAGTTTAGAAGGAGAACTTCAATCAAGAGGCTGATATCTGAGTCTAGAGTTGGTGATATTTGCCTAAAACTTGCTTACTCAAATGACCTGAAAGTTGAAACAAATAAATGATCTGAATTGGTCATGTGTTTTTAAAAAATCCTAGCTTGAAGTAATGACAAAGCTGTGATCTAACTGGGAAATACTCAGGTTTGTTTTATTCTTTCTTTAAAGTTTCCAATTTAGAAAGCAGCATTAGAAGGAATTCAGGAACAATCAGACCTTCAGCATAAGTTTTCACATACCCTGTCAGTATCAGAAAATCCAGCCGGTCAGTTGAATTCAACTCAATTTCTTTCTTTGTTTCTTATTGAGACTTTTAACTTCAACTTAAATGGCCTATATTAGAAATTCTGAGAAAGTAGTTTCTTTTGAAAAGTACTACTGAAATCTCTAATACTGATATGTATAAGAACTCCTTAAATTTCCTTGTAAAATCAAAAGAAAGATTTTCAATCTTCTGAATGTGGATATCCAGTTCTCCCAGTACTATTTTTGAAAAGGCTATCCTTTCTCCAATGTATGTTTTTGATACCTTTGTCTATATTAGCTGCCTGTAGATTAATAGGTTTATTTAAAACTTTGCAGCAGGAAATTCCAGACTTGAGTTATCAGAGCCTAATTTACAGAGCTGTGCAAGCACACTGAGTACCTATATTTCTGCTTCTCCCTGGATTCCTTGCCCCTGGTGAACAATGAGCTATCCAAAGTCATGTCCTTGAAGAGGCAGAGAAATCATACTTTGTTACTAAAACTTAAATAAAATTAATATTTATTGTTTGAACTTCATGCAAGAAAATGTAATCCAGAGGTGAAACAAATTATCTGGTTTAAAAACGTAAACAAATTTCCTAAATAAAAAATTAAGAATTTGCTCTTTCTTATTGAACTGTTTGATAAATAGATGGTATTACCTTAGTAGAAGTCAAATGGTAGATATGGTCTCCTATATGATGATTAATATTCAAAAGATTCATTCTGTTATCCATAAGTAAAGTAAGATCTTGCAGAGACACCATAAAGCTTCCAAGCCATAATTTAGTCTTTACTAACGGTGGGATGTTGAATTCCACCAAGGTGCAGATCTCTAGCCATTTTCAGTGGTTGCTGTTCATCATACATGTATGATACTTGAGAAGCTAATATACTCCTAGATATTTGGTGATGTGGTTAGCAAGGAGAAATCATTTTAAATGACATTTGAGGGGAAACCACAATTTTTGTTTATGTCTAATTAATTCTGTTTCATCTTAGGGAAAAAAGTAATTGATTCTAATATGCAAGAGACAGGACCATTGTAGAGCATGACTGTGCTGGAAATATGATTGGAGGCATTGCTGTTATTTTCTAACTAATGGCCATTTATTTGTTGATATTTAAATTTCCCAAAAGACTTGTAAAACTTTTTTTCTGAAATGTGGTATAAAGAAATAGAATAATAAGAAACTTAGATTTACCCCAGGCAAGTAGAATAAAGATCTAGAGAGAAGTACAAATATTTCAAGCCAACTTGAATTGATGCATTCATTGTGAATATGTCTGTGTCTGAATAGTCTAAGAGAAAAAATACCATTTGACTCTGTGCTTCGAATCATTCTGTGGTATATGTATGCATGTATGCATTTATTCACATCTTACTTCGAGACCAAGAAGTTGGTCTGACAAACCCTCATAATAACATGTAGACTGACACAGAGTTAAAAACAACAAAATTATCTTTTAACTGACTGTGATGTAGTCTCAACTGATGTTCTATTTGTCCATTAGCTTTCTGTAACTAGTAGTAACTGGTTGTTTTTCTTAGTATTCTGAGCCCCCTATTATGTTCATTCTTCTTTCTGTGTCTATTAAAGTTCTTGCTTGCAAGAAAGAAAACATGAAGTGTCTTAAGGCCAGGAGGAGTTTATTGAATATTGAGAGCTCCTGAAATCCATCAGAGTTTTCATAACCTGCTTGGAAAATGATCAGGGACTAAGGCAATTCTAGGGCATATGCAAAGCTTAGAAGTATGACAGTTTCTCAACACAACACTGTCGGATGCTGCAGTATAGGGTTCTCTATTCATCCCTGTATTTACAGAAGTCAAATCCTTGGACTCTGTGTCACTAACTCCATTATAAAATCTAAGATGGAACCATTCAAATATTTGAATATTAGCCATTTCCTGCCAGAAGGTCAACAATGGAAGGGTCTTCTCCCTCATCTCCTAAGAAAAGAGTTATGTTGCTATGTCCCTTTAGCATTTCATAAGATAGGATGCTCTCTAAATAAGAAAAGCAGCTAAATATTGGATAAGATCAAGTGACACATATTTACTACTTTTTACCTCCTCATTCATTTACATCTAGTTACTCCACATAGTCCCCTGCCACTTCATCTTCTAAGGCAAGATCCATATATTCAATTCTCCTTAGGACTCACTAGTCTATTATTCACTCAATGACTATTTCTATGTATTTCTATGAGCTGGGTCCAGATATTTTATTCTTAATACTTTTAAAACCTGAATCCATCATTTGTTCTGCCTGTTCGTTTTTTCTTTTTTCCTGTGTTTTGTTTCTCAGTTCAGAATATCATCCAGTTGAGATTTATCTTGAAAATTTCCCTCTCCTTCCTCATTCTAAATTTACATGCTGCTATTTCAGGAATAAAAGCCACACACTATTTCTGCTTCTGTTATTACCAGTCACCAACCTATATCACATGAAGTGAGCATTATTTTATTTCACTTTAATTCCTGAATTTTGGTCACATTCTTATGTGTCAGTATGTCTACAACACAATCAAAGGAAAGAATTTCACTTTGTGTTTATTAAATGATAACTGAAATCTAGTAAAAACAATTACAAAACTGAAAACAACCAGCTTCCCCAAATTTTATTCTGTATTTATTTACTTCCTGTCTTCATTTAAACTTCTGGTTGTGAGGATAAAGAAAATTATTCATGTGACTCTTAGTGTCATCACGATAGATGTGCTCTAAATATGTTAGGTAAACACAATTAGGTTTTCATTATTATTATTATTATTATTAATTTTATTTCTGTCTCCAACATCAAACAATTTGAGACAACAACAGTTTGTTCTGACTGCACTTAGCAGAACATCTAGAACAAAATAAAACTTGTATTTCTTTTTGAATGTACGGAGCACACAAGAGAATTCTGGTGAGTGGGCTGGTCACCTTAAATCAAGCCAAAATAAATTACCATCAGAGATTATTGTCACTTACATTTTAGTTTATCTATTAACAACATTGCTGACCTAAAGGGAAATCTGTGCCGGAACTTTCAGCAATTTGACAGACATCCCACATAACCTATTTTTATATCACTTTCTTAGAAATAATCTTTTCCTTTATTAACTCATGCATAGTTATTAAATGAATCACCTTCATGACCCACAACCTTTCAAACTACAGATGTTAGACACTTGGACCGAAGTCCTTGGTGCAGCTGGGAATCCTCTCGGGCTGCCTAAAGCAATACTCAGTGACTCTCTTCTCCACAGCACCAAGGCAGGCACAGCCATAGAACCATGATGCTTTTTATTTACACTTATGTTTCTTTAGACAGAGGGAATTGTACCAGAATGTTTGGGGACACCTTGAGCCTCTGAGTATAAAACATAACCAGAAAGAGAAAAAGTACCATAATGTACTTAAACAGACCTCTTATAAACTAATACACAGCTTTTCTTTACTATATAAATTGTCAGTGTATTTTAGCTCTAGCCAATTGCACTGGTTCTGTGTGTTAGATGTTAAGCTGCCACATCCTGAAAGGTTTATCTGTCTATCAGAGGATAAGGCTACACTAATCCTCTCTGTAAAATTGGAAATGGAATTGAAAGGGTGCCCTGGGGGAATTAACCCTATTGGTTCCAAGCATAGATCTCATGAAACCCTTCTGATGTCAAGTAGGATTGATTAATTTTCAAATGTGGAAGATAGAGTAGATACAAACTATCCTCTCCACCCCTTTACCATAAGAATATAGTTTTTGAAGGAAGATATTTTTCAATGTCTAAAAATATCAAATTTTTGTAATAAATTGTAGATCTTTTGTCTTATTAATAAGAGCTTTGAGAACATTTTCTAAATACATTTGCATCTATTTTAAGAAGTTCTCCAGTGTTATCAGAGGGCAATTAATAAATAGTATATTTTAATGTACTTGATTCTTTTGAGAAAAAACTAATAAAAATTTTTAAAATGTCTTGAAGAATTTCAAGTTATGTTGTATTATAAAAGACAATTAGGTAGCAATTTCTTTGTATTTTTTTGTAATTTGACATACAGATTTGATAAAGTCAATTTAAAATAATTTAATAAATTGACACCCTTTTACTATTTACTACTCTTGATCATTTTGTTGCACTGTAAACTTGACACTGGTTATTGTGATTAATTTTACCTGATAATTTATTGGATCTACTATAATTGGTGCCCCAAAACTTAATCAAATTAAGTGTGTTTGTGGGCCAAATATTTAATTTATTATGTATGCCTTTTACTTTTGTTATTCATATTGCTGTGTTGCTTTGAATAAGATAAAAGTAAGATTAACAGGTTGTCCTTTGTTTCAGTCCCTAAGTGTAAGTGGTTCTAGGGAGACTTCATACATTTTATTCTAGAACCTTCTCGGGTGTTTGGTCACCAAGGAGCACTTCCTAAAATAAGGTCTATACATGCTAATGGCACTATAAAATGTTTTATAGATACCATTTTGAATTTATGCATTAGGGGTAAATATATGAGTGGAGAGATTTTACAACTGGATTAATTTTAATTATCTCTCAAAAACAGCTGGCTGAGTTGAGGAAATTAGAAGCCTCTCTTGGAATGTTTATGATGGGGGATGTCCTGTTGGGCTGAAATTAGGATATGAAATTAAAAGCAATTAGTGCCAGCATTTTTCACAGACTCTCTGAAAATTAAAAAAAAAAAAAATGATGGCAGCTGTCAATTAACAGTAACAGTTTACTTGTTGAAAAATGTTTACAATGCCACTCTAAAAAATAATACGATGTAGTTCCTTTGGTGAGAGATGCCTTTAAGGACATCTTAATGGAATTTGAACAATGAAAGGAAAATATAAGTGGTGACTGATCTCTGATGCCACAGTACCTATTCCTTGCCCGTCCTTTGATTGCCATGATTATTGGTTGAATTTCACTGCTTGCTATCTCATCAAACTTCTAGCACCCCAGGGATGGGGGCACTAATATGAGAAACAAGATCTAGATGAAATTGAAATAGGAAGGATGAGGTAAAAACCGTTAGTTTTCTGCATTTTATATTTCCACACACTATTCAAACAGCATCTCATCCTTGGATGGACCATACATAAGTTTGCTATCTCAGCATTTAATTACCTTAAGGGATTATGGTGAAGCAAAATCTAACTGTTGTAATTTCTTCATATTTGTATTATCCTTAGGAAGTATGAATTACACAAACATACTTACACATATACAGGTGATTTTAGGCAAAGAAATGAGATAGGATGTAGGATTGAGAGTGTTCAGAGCATTCTGTACAACAAGTGGAAAAAAAAAAACTGAATTAACACTTCCTTGGTAACTAAAATTAGGTGGTCACAAAGAAGAATATATTCCCTAAAAGATGGCGTTTCTCGAACTTAACAGTAAAGTCACCTTTTGGCAACATAGTTTTTACTTTCACATAATCCTATCATATGTATATTGTTTTGGTATATACGATGTTATGAAAAAGAATCAACGATAGCTCAGATTTTAACTATGATTGTATAACTTGCTAAGAGGTAGTTGTAATAGAGTATTCAAATGCTTAATGATAATATGTATTAATAGTTTGTAACTAAATTCATACGATATTTGATTATTGAATAGGGCTTTCCTTCTGAAAGTAAGCAGTGAATAAATTGTGTCTGAAGTCATATTTAACTTACATGCGTGTATCAAAACGCAGAACACACTATTTTTCCCCCCAAGGGTAAGATTCTTAAAGGGGTCAGTAAAGTCCAAGAATTGACAGATTCATTGTGAAAGTTTTAATAATTAAAAACAAAAAGTAGTAGTAAAAATACGTAATTCAGCATTGGACTTTAGAATTGACTTTAAAGTTAATTTTAAAAGAGTTCAGGAATGAGTAGAAAGGGAGCTATGTGCATGAAAGTTACTGGGAAGAGAGTTTAAAGCTCAGAAAGAAAATGCGACAAAGACCAGATGCTTTAGATTTGGTGACTTCTTTTAGTTGATAGCTCTTCTGTGAAGCATTATCAATAGGAAATGTGATCACACATTTTTTCTTTTTTAAATCTAAAGGAGCACACTGGGACCCCTCTCGTTATATCCATTGATCCTCCATCTCTTTCTTAACACTTCTCCATACCCCTCACTTTTTGCTTCCCCTTCTCTTTACTTATTCTTCTTTCATTTTGGACTTAACCACCTGATACTGCACACCTCTGAACCTGCCTGTACATGACTAACAGTAAGAGAATTTTCAGGTAGACATTTTGTTTTTTTAAACTAATAAATGAAGGTGGTTCATTACACAGCAGCACAACATACTTTTTTGTGACCAGAAAAATCTTTTCCTTTTCACTTCTTTTCTGTATTTAATCCAAATACATTCTGTATCCAAAACAGAAACACAGAAAAACCCTAAATCATTTTGGGTAGCAAATCTATTGTGTCAGCATTAGTAGCTCTGAACTGAAGGTCCAAATGACATTATTTAAAGTAATATTAAGAACAGAAAATGTGAATCAAATGATCTCTCATGAAATGCTATTTATCTGCTGTATTACTTTAATTAAAATTTAGACCATACCCTGTGATTAAATTGACGGCTGTTTCTTAAACATCATCTGATTTGCTAGATAGATCCTCTGTTCCTTATTTGATCCTGTGGTTGATTATGTGCATGTATGTGTGGGAGGTGAAATATGATCTTTTGATGAGTAATAGCTTTGTATTTTAACAAAAGATATGAGAATATCAGCAGATACAGCTGAATATCATCCCTGGTCTTGAAGAATGAATAATTTTTCCTTAAAAAATAGAAACACATTCAGATAAGAGTTATAGCAAAACAAATAAAGTCAAAATCTAAAGAATTAGTTGAATGGCTCCAGATACCTAGATAATTCAATAAATGTTGTCAATACTATAAATATATGTGCATATTTACTCTGTATTATACAAACATATATGCATATACACATAATACATATTTTAAGGCTAAATATTGTGTGCATATATGTATATACATACATACCATACCCTTATATTTATATCCTTTAAGCACATTGATAAATTCATAGTAGAAACATTTATTTGTACAATTTTTGCTTAGAATGAAATTGAAAACAGCCATATAAAGTTTCTCTTTGGAAACTTCCATTCCAATAAACAAAACTGGAAAAAAAGAAAAAAAAAAAAAAAGAAAGAAAGAAAAAGAAAATGACCAGTGTATGAGTGACAAAAACAAAAACAAAAAACAAAAAATTAAAAACAAAGATGGAAACAAACTCAATGCTGAAATACAGACTCAATGTGTTCAACAGGAAAACATTCTTTAATGTGAGTAGAAAAGTCCCTCTTCATGGGTGGCTTTGAAATAGAGCCCTAAGAGAGGAAAAAGAAGGACTAGGAGTTGAGAATTCAATTCCCTCTGAATCGTACAATAAAGAAAGTTGCAATAAAAATCAACTGGTTAAAGGAAATATTTTGTTTCCTTTGAGCTGTGAAAGATCAGCAAATAAATACGGAATGTTTACTGAATATTTACGAAAATGTGTTCAACCTGGTTTTCTTCCTCAGGAGATTTAAAATGAAGTTGTAGAGACAAAATTACAAAACAGGAAATAATTAGAGAAGAAATAGAGAGATTAGGATGTGATACTCACTCATAGGAAAGCAAATCCTGGCTGCACTGAAGTGATCCATCAAAAGGGTCTGAGCGCCCCCCACACAGTTTTGAAGGACCTCCTCCTTGTAGGAAAGAGATTATCAAACCTGGGCCAGCTCATGATAATTAATAAAACCAAAAGCATCCTACACAGAGCTAGAGTCAGTGTATGATCCTGGAGGGAGAAATGACTGATGATTTAAGTTGTGACAGCATTCAATAAAAATATGAATGAGAAAGAAGTTTATAATTATTCTTAGCCTCTGTTTACCTCTTCTGCAAAATGGGAAAATAACATCTTTCATGCCTTTCATCTTTCAAAGGAATCAAGTGAGGATTTCATGAGACAATGCATTTGTACAAACAACATAGTTATAAACATATTCAAATAAAGGTAGTAATGAGATTTACCAAGTCTTTCTTTAGTATCAAGCACTGCACAAAACGTCAAGTATTTTTTCAATTCTGCAACAATACTGTAAATGTGCTCTTTTATTCTCAAAAAATAGAAAACACAGGGACAATTTCCTGACATCTCTTGTCTAGTAAATAGTAAAAACAACATTTAGAAGAATATTTTTCTGATGCTAATTTATGTATTCAAAACCTATTTTTAAAGTTAAGAATGAAGAGATTAATGTTAATGATTTTGATTTTTATTTTATTGACAGATCATTATGGTTCACTGGAGAGTTCTGCTAACAATTATATCTGGGTTTTAGAGATCAGTTATAAAAGCCTTTTCAATCATTATGGGGAAATGGGAATTTTGTGCTGGTGTGACCGAATGTGTCTGCTCACACAGTGCTCAGAGAACACTGACCTGGAAGCACTTTGTGCAGGTTGTCCTGGTGAAAGGTTTTTCTTCAACACTGCTTCCTGTGTAAGGATGTCATGATTTAAGTTCCTGCATCATGGTTTATTGCTCCCATTCCTCTTCTTCCATCAGAGTTGTCTGGACCTTAATTTTGGTATGGTCCTGTATTCTCTTGAAACATTTTGGGAACACTTTCAACCTTTCACTTTCTTTCTTCTTCTCCTTCCTTCTTTCCTCTTCCTACTCCTCCTCCTTCTTCTTTTTTTATTGGAGATTGAACCCAGGGGTGCTCTACGACTGAGCCCCATCACCAGCCTATTTTACATTTTATTTTGAGATAGGTTCTCACTAAGTTGAGGGTCTTACTAAACAGCTGAGGCTGGCTTCCTACCTGTGACCCTCCTGCCTCAGCCCTGAGATGGTGCAATAACAGGCATGTACCAGCACACCCAGCTCATTTATCTTTAATATGAGAAGTCTGACCAAAGAATAATGTCTCTGATTTCTTTCAGATCCTAAGTTTTAAAACTCTACAGTTACCTATTTATTTTGTTAGAGAATGGTATATAAATAAAATGACCTCAAGAAACTTTAATTATTAAGAGTGATCTAAGTATATGACTATATACTATTTGCACACACACACACACGTATAGGCACACTAATGATTCTGCACTAAATTTCATAAAACCAATATAAATAAAATGAGAAAATAACTTCTCTGTGCAAAGATTCTCCCTAAACTCTGTGCATACTGGAGAATTGTTGAATGTATCTGCTAGAAAGTAATTTCTGTAGGGACTACAATGTTTTCATGTCTGATCACTCTAGAATCTTCACCAACTATAATAGGGGCTATGACATGATGAGTACTTACTATATATTGAATGAACGCATGAGTAGTAGTGAACACTTATAAGTCCCTTATTCTGTGACAGAAATCACTTATTCCTTATTTAAATCTCTCCATTACTCTATGAGGTAGGTTTGGTCTTCACAGATTTATCTCACTTAAAATTTATGATCACCCTCTGAAGTATTTTTGCTACTTTCATTCCCATGTTACAACATGAAAATAAGGCCTAGGATGTAAGATCATTTTCAGAAGACATAGTGATCAGGAAAGACAAAAACAAAAACTTGCCCCTGAGGTCGTTAATTCATGTGTTTATTTAATGACAGTCACACTTTAAATCATATCTAATATATATTTTCATATTATATATATAATCATATATAATATTCATTTCTGTGTTTCTCAGGGGGAGAAGAGGGTCCAGGTTTTGACAGCATGAAGAGGTACGCAGAAAAGCATGAAAAGAATTTAACTTGAGAACATGTCTTTGAGAGCTCTTCTACTTTATGCAACTGATGTCAGTTTGCAGATGAGCAGTTAGAAGTCAGGCAATGAATTCAGATCTCACAATAAGCAAACACTGTGTAAGAGATCAAAGTTGTCTAAAGACTAAAATTAATAGGGAGGAAGTCTGGGACTTTACTGTCATTGGAGACAGTCTCTGGATGTTTTTAAAGGAAAATTCAGTTGGTGCAAGGCATGCCCCAGTTGAAGCCTTTTCTATGTTTTTGATATATACATTCTAGAATATTGATTCTCTTAACAACTTTCAAGGCCTCTCTCTTTCTCTCTCTCTCTCTCTTTCTTTCTCTCACACACACATACACACCTGTGCATACACACCGCTCTAACTTGAAGTAAGTTTAAGGAAGTTCATTTTTCAATACAAATAGGTTCTACAGAATTTATAATGCCTGTGTGTTTTGACAGAGAAACTAGTGATAGTTCTACTATAATGTGGAATCTGTGAAGGTTGTTGGAGACTTGCCAAGTGTCTTAAGACAGAGGAGAACAAATTTCTATGAAGCATTCTTATTTCATTATCAAAGGACAAATAGCTCTGAATTGTCTGTAATTTCCCAGTTGTTCTCATTTTTTCCTCAGGTACATGCTGACTATACATGAGCAATGCATGTGTATTAGGTTCCAACACATGTATCTAATTGCAGAAAACCTGACATTGCTCTTACATGTCTCAGTGACAACAGACCTTAGTTCCACAGGACATAGGATAGCATGTGTAGTGACTAATTTAGTCATTATTTATTAACTTGTTTTGGAGCAAATATCCCTGCATATAAATAAAGGTAACAAGGCACTAGAACTGGCAACTGTCAAGGACATCTGCTTATAGAAATATGTTGCACAACTTGAAGATGTTTCAGTATTTGCTAATTCAACAATTCGGGGGAATCTCGCTGGCTTTTTAATTTAGGTAAAATTCCTCTTTTATAAATAGTAAATTAAAGGATGAATACCATAATAAAACTGGAAGAAAAACAAAATAAAGAATAATAGAAAGTAGACACCAGTAAAGGAACTGGCTAAAACAATAAATGCATTTATAGAAAAAACAATGATATATATTATTTTTGAAAAGTCATTTGGTAATAAATAAATGACTAATCAGAAAGCTATATATACATACATACATATATATGTATATATATATATGTGTGTGTGTGTGTGTATATATATATATATATATAGAGAGAGAGAGAGAGAGAGAGAGAAAATGAGCCAAATATGTATGTATTTGGTTCTTTGGTCTGTAGTGTGTATTTTTTTTCTCTGTAGATTTTCTGGACTCTTTAATAATACTCCAAAAATATATTTTTTTAAGATAGAGAACTTGAATAGACTCAAATTGCACAAATAGTCTTTCGTGTGCAAACAGAAATCTCTCTTGTCCATCTATCCTTAGCTTGAAGTCTACCTCAGGCATGCATCTGTAGGCAATCACAATTGACGTACAAAAACACAACTCTCTCTTCTTCTCTTCACTCAGATAGTCTCCCTTCATTTTTGAGCTGCTGTGGTTTTCCACAATTCCATCCTCTCTCTTTTTTTAATAATTGAAACTCCATAGCTTGCTTTTCCTTTGCAGGACTGACTGCAGTCTTTCCTCAGATGTACATCCACAAGACACTAATTTAACAATTAAATATCAGAAAGATCGGTAGAGTAGAGGGAAGGAGACTGGGGGAGGAAGGAGGGGAGGGTGAGGGGAAGTAATGGGGTCTAAACTAGACTAAAGCACATTCCATGTTTTTAGAATTAGGTCAAAATGAACCTAATATTATGTTTAACTTAAAAGAACCAATAAAAAGGAATGAGAAAAAAATTGTATGGACATGAAAAACTTACCTTGCAGGACTGCCACTTTTCAATATCTAATCACACCACAATATATTTTTATGTAGTGGGTTTTCATACTCTGATCAAATTTAAATTGTTATATCTAGAGAACTTATATTTGTCTTCGATGAAAGTGGAATTGTCTTTTTTTTCCCTTTTGAATGCGTTTCCATTTTCTCTCTTGCAAATCTTCACTTTCTAGAACTAAGAATTCCCAGGTTCCTTATGATTTCCCCATCCTGGTTCTGGAGACAGTCATTATTTAAAAGAACTCTAAGCACATTTATTGGAGAATATATAAAGCAAACTCTTGGTGATGGACACATGTATTGCTATTGGGGTGTTATTGGTGTTATTCTACCTTATTGGACATTTATCTATCACCCAGCTTCCTGTTGCAGTTTGAATATGGTTTGTCCCTTCCAAAAACTCATTTAAAAATTTAAATCCCATTGTGAGACATCATTTTACTCAGATTTTCATAACTGTAATAAAATACCTGAGGGGGGAAGAAACATAAACTAGTAAAGTTTTATTTTGGTTCATGGTTTCAAAGTTTTTATTCCAAGATCAGCTAGTTCCATGAATATAGGCCTGTAGTAAGGCAGACATCAGGGTGGATTGAGAGGGAGTGATGGGACATAGCTGCTCACCACCAGATGCCTGAGATACAGAGAGGTAGAAAGAGAGAGAGAGAGAAGACAAGTACAAGATATATTATCCAAAGGTCTACCCAAGGACTCACTCCCTTTAACTAGGTCCTACTTGTTACCGTTTCCACCTTTTCCAAATAGTCCATTCAATCTATGAATCCTTCAATGGATTAATTCACTGATGAGATTAGAGACGTCATGATCCATTCACTTCCTAAAACCCTTCCACCTTGAAAACTGGTGCATTAGGGACCAAGCCTTTAACATGCCAGCTTTTGGGAGACAATTCAAATCAAAACCACAACAGGTATTATCAAAGTGGGAAGTAACCTGCCTATGGTATTTAGACACAGGGCTTGAAAGGAGGTGATAAGGATTACATAAAATCGTCTGAATGGACTCCCATGATTGCGTACCTGTGTCTTTGTACAGTGAGGGAGAGAGACCATGACATGCACAATCCCTGTCTTTTGCCAAGTGATGTTCTGAATGCCTTGGAACTCTACCAGCAAATCACAAAATGTGGTCCTTCAAACTTGAACAAAAACTGTGAGATAAACCTCTTTTCTTTATAACTTGCCCAGTTTGTGATATTATATTAGCAAAAGAAAATAGAATGACTCTGTCATCTAATTTACATATTTTGAACATATGAACACATATATAACTATGTGAATATAAGCATGCACACATGTACCTGTGGTTGTACTTCTTTACGTTTAGTTTTAGGAATTGTCACTTTATACTGATAAAGCTAATGTCATTTGGTTCATTCTCCAAAAGCGAAAATACCCTTCTCCATGAGCTGGCTTCATTAGTTCCTACAAAGGGAAAGTGTTTGGGACAAAGAAGAAAGAAAAGGAAGAAAGAAGAAAGATGGAGGAGAAATCAGACTACAAACAAGCACCCCTTGTTCCTGCCTGATATGCCAGGACAAACCAGGCCCTACACATACCAATGTACCTATACCATCCAAAAACTCATTGTCACTAAGAAAAATAGTATAAGAAAACAAGGGGGGGGTCAAGAAGCAGTAAAAGGAAGGGTAAGGCTTTCCAAGATATTTAAACAAACAATGTAAAATAATTGATGTAAACTAAATTCTTGGCTAAATTCCAACAGCAATAAGAATAACATTCCCTGATAAAATGATGTTGAAAAATAAAATTATATGATGTTGACTTCAAGAATCCTTTTAAATATGATACAGATGAAATCACTGAACTATTTTTTCTGCACTATAACATACTGTTTTAAACTGGATAATATGTAGAAAACAGAAGTTCAATACTCATACTTCTGGGGGAAGAAACGTCCATTATAAAAGAGACAAGATATTCTCGAGGAGGCCTATTGCTCTCAGATGGCCCCTTCTTAACAGGTGTTCAACTAATGTAAGGGGGCCAAAAGAGATGAAGACTGTGTCCCCTTATGGCAGAAGAGATGAATGATGTCCCAGAAAGTCTCTCTGAAGCTTCTTTTATGACAGCATCAATTCCATTGATGAGATGGTACTCTTAAGGCCTGATCACCTACCAAAGTCCTACCTCTTAATACCATGAAATTGGAGTTTAAGTTCCAATATATGAATTTTGGAGGGACACATTCACACCATGCAGAGGGACATGCTCACACCATGCAGATGTTCACTGAAAGGAACAATAAACCCCTAATTTTTTCTATTTTTTTCAGCTATTCTATTATGAAGTTTGATGATTTCCACTTAATGTTATCATCTACATAAGTAAAATCATGGATGAGACTCTCAAAGAGTCAATGACCTCTCTAGTCTGTCAATCTGTTACTATATTCCGACCCCTACTTATACCTAAGAAATTTAGGAAAACTATAAAATTTTCTACAGTATGAAGAACATTTAAAAATAAAACAAATACATAGTTCATCCTTGCTTTTCGTAAAAAAGGATTTTGTGAGAATGGAGTTAAAATATGCATTTATTTTACTTGTTTAAAATTCCGTGAAGTAATTTTTAAAGGAAGAGAGGGAAATAATTAAACGAAGGAAAATAAAACAAAAATCCCATCCTATTTTCTGGTGCTACAATGTGTTCCCAGCAGAACACAAATATAATTTGATCCAAGGGATAATATATCTGATTAGAACTAGTATTTGCTGTCATCTGGACCCAGTTGGAAAGTTGTCTTTTCTATGATGACTGCTGGTATCTCCCAGGCAGTTAAGCAGGCCCTCCATGGTGATCCCACAGTACTTGCAAAACCCTTTATAGCAATAGCTAATAACTAGTGTTATGGGTGTTATGAGAGTCTTTCAAAATGATTTAATGGGAAGACGGAATTTCTGATTAAGTTGTAATGTTATTTCCTCCTGATTGGTGTCATTTGTAAAAATCTCTTTAAAAGAAATAGTCCTTTGAGAGGCTCATTAAGACCTAACTTTAAGCAAATTGATTATGTACAATTAATTATTTAGTTCTTTCCTTACACATTGTATCTGTCTGGGGTAGCAAAACAAATCATTCTGACAATACAAGAGAATTAATTTTCAGTCAGAAAGAAAAAAAATATATTGCCCTGTGATCTAATTAAGTGTGCAAAAATGCACATAGAACCACATATATATGTGTGATACACACGTTCCTGTTATTATCACGTGTATTCACAAGATAATGACTTGGTACAGACTTTTCTGTCATTTTCCTCTGAGTTAGGGCTCCTCCTTTATTCCACTAAATTTCTTTATCTATGAATCTAATAGCAAGCTTGATTCAGCTTCTTACAGATGGATATTTAGATTTGATTATATGAGGTCAAGAGCAAAGGTCAAGTGTATTGGGGAATATGTTAAGAAACCAAGAAAATTGTCAAGAGTTCTAAAAGTACCAGTGGCTTAGGAAAAAAATAATTTTAAGAAGAGCGTAGTGAATTGGCTATGTAATGGTGGATCACTATTGGGCACTTTCTTATCCAATCAGGAAATCAGGAAGACTTGTGCACATTTGCATCTGAATGATAAGGACCCAGTCTGTGAAATCCAAGCAGCTCACATGTCAAGTAGGCTCCTGATGCAGTGACTGGTTCTGTTTTTAGTTCAAATGATGCTAATTGAATGGTGGATCTGCCACACGGTCAGTGTTCTAATCGTGTTTTCTCATTTTTGGACTATGGACAGTCTGATCATTTCTTAGATCTTTACATTCTGGTTTGCTTTTGTTTAACAATTTCATCTTACCTTCTCTCTTGTTGCACCTACTATAAGCTTTTGGAAGGAACCAAGTTGCTCCTTCAGCACTTCCTTGAAAAATCTCCCTAGCTAAATATCCAGTCCCATTGCTTTACAAATTTCACCTTCTACAAAATAATTATCACAAGAACACAATTCAGTGACATTCTTTGACACTTTATAACAAGAGGTATCTTCCAATTTTAAATAATGCTTTTTTCTTTTCCTTCTGATACCTCATCAGAATGGCCTTTACTACCCATGTTACTATCAACATTGTGGTGATTCTTTTTGTTTTTATTTGTTTTGTTTTGTGGTAGTGGCAATTGAACTCAAACATGCCAGTCTCCGATAATATGGTTATGATTGTCTATGTGTTCTCTGAGAAGATGGAAACTTTCGCTTTACCTCTTCTCTTTCCCATGAGCTCTCACTAGAATTTCTGTAGGCAATTCTTTTATGGCATGCTAACTCCTAACACATCTATAAACACTCTTCAAGCCTCTTCTTATTTCCCAGTTCCAAAGCTGCTTCCTCATTTTTAGGTACCTATTATAGTAACACATTCTATCTGGATAACAATTGTATCATACTCATTTTGAGCTGCTGAAATAAAATATCATAGGACTGAGTAGCTTGAACAATAAATATCTATTTTTCACAGTTCTGGAGGCTGGTAAATTCAAGATGAAGATACCAAGAACTCTGATGACCGATGAAGGATTTCTTGTTTTGCCAAAGGCTTCCAAGTCTGCTGTATTCTTACTTGGCAAAGTAGTCTGTATGGGGGAGGGGAGAATTCTGATCTCATCTCATCTCATCATGGGGGTTCCATCCACACAACTTCATCAGAACTTAATTATCTCCCAAAGATCCCAGTTCCAAATACATCACATCGGAAATTGGGGCTTTAACCTAAGACTTTTGAGAGAAAACAAACATTCAGTCTACAGCATAGACAAAATTTGCACGATTTGGTTCACATAATTAATCTGATACCCTAACCAAAAGAAGTGTATCTTAAATGTAAAATATCTTGGATTCTACAGTAAATATAGGAAAGTTCAAAGTCACACACCATTAAAATTAAGATGCTCTAGGAGCCTTTTATGAAATACTAGTCCTTCTTTCCTATACTCTTCTTCCTTCCCCATAAAGAGTTGATTTTCTGAATTCAGGTCTAAGATGATTTTCTCTTTTCTTAGACCTTTATAAACTCAGGGCATTTTTAAATTATTTCTTGGAATCAGTTTTTAGCTTTCTGCATATAACTACTCTAGCATTCTTCCCATCTCCATATATTATTTTTTATCTCTTCTAAACATTTTATTCTATATAAATATATTGTTGGGGCTAGGCACAGTGGCACATGCTTTTCATTCCAGAAACCTAGGAGGCTGCAGAGGGGGACCACAAGCTGAAGGCCAGCCCCAGGAACTTAGCAAGACTATATCAAAATTTAAAAGAAAATGGGAATCTGGGGCAGACAGAATGTCCCTGGGTTCAAACCCCAGTACTATAAGACTAATGAAATCAAGTTTAGATTGTTCAATATCAAAATCATCCTCTTTCCTCTTCATCTTTCTTCTGATTCTACAAAGGCAGAACCATTTCTGTACTGTTTGTCTTTTTCCCACTGAATTTTTCTATAATTCAGACTCAAAGACAGGAAAATTTCAAATCATATTCCCATATACTTGATAACTCATTCATCAATTTTATTTTCCTCATCTGACTCCACTATTTCTATTCCACATGGCTATTTAGACGGTATGTGATTCATTGTGTTTTATCTATCTCTCCATCTCTGTAGAGGAACCTCTAGTTCCGGTTCCATGCCTCAAACACTGCTTTGAGCTTACAGAAATCTAATGCATCTTTTAAGATTCATTCATTTTTCCTAAACATTATAGATTTGAAAATGTCTTCTCTATTCTCTAAAAGTCTATTTGAACATCAATGTATTAAAAAATTTTGTTAAATGCTATCTTACATCTTAGTTTGGTGGACATGTTACAAATTCTCAAATTGAATATAAGCTCATTGAAGGAAATCATCCACTATTAGTCACCTTTATATTCTCCAGATTGACTTTTATATAATAAATTTTTTTAAAAAATCTGAGAAAGAAGGTTTTAAATAATCACATCACATCCCAATTGTAGCAATGTATGAATGGGTATGCTAATGGGTTCTTATTCATTGTAGAATTTTTAAGAGAAAATTACAAAATTTTTAGAAATTAAATCTTAGTGCACCTTATCTAATATTTTATTCAGAGTACGAAAAACACCAGTTAGTCCTTGTTTTAATCTAAAAAAGCTTATTGTTGTGCAAAAAGTTGGAAATAAATTGTCCTATAAACATTTTCCTGGATCATTGGGTTTTCAAAGCAAGGACAAAGGCTTTGTAGTTGAGATAACATACTGACAAAAGTTTACTCCCTAAAACCTTTCTTTCTCTCTAAAAAATGAAATTCTCTGCTATGTACAGTTACCAACAAATGTGTGTAAATATTAGACATGGCAAGAAGGTCAAAGCGATCAAGACCAGACTGTATTAAATTTACTCACTGATTACCAGGGGGTCTATAATTTCTCCTCCAACTGAGTCATAGCCTGACTTGACCAATGTTACACAGTCATCTTGTAAAACATTAGGAAACTGATATAATGATTTCTGACTTATTGTATGTTTCTCATATAGACATATAAGACAAAAAGCAGATACACAGTCACTTGAATGGTAATAAATGTGACATTACCGGAGTGGATCAAAAATGATCTTTTCAGTAAGTGATACTATATTGATGGTTGTATGGGAGTAATGTGACTCCACATGATACACAAAAGTTATGTGCAGATAATTGTGATATAAAAGTTTAAAAAATAAGGTCCACACAAGGAAATTTAAAGCGTTATATCCTTTTGGAATATAAAAATATTTTTTTAGCATGATAACAAAAGATCTATGCAAAAACAAGTGTTTAGTAGTTTTACATTTTTAAAATTGAGAGCTTTCATCAAAAACAGTAATTTTAGACAAAGAAGATAACTGGCATACTGGTGAAAAAATTTGAAGTAGATGTATTTGACCATATCCTATGACACAGAGAGAGAGAGAGAGAGAGAGAGAGGGAAAGAGGGAGAGAGAGAGAGAGGAAAAGGAGATAATGTGGAATGCAAAATGATCTTGGTCATTTACAAACAGCATATGAAAAGGTGCTTAACCCCACAAAGTGCATAGGAACTAATAAAATAATGAATACAGGGTTCATTCACTGAAATCTCTAAAACAAATTGACTGATAATTCCAAGTATTGGTGAGGATATGGAACATCTAGAACTACAAATAAGATAAGGGTGACCCTACTTTGGGAAAAATATATTAAAACTTTACGTGAGCATATTATGACCTACAAATTGCACTTTTAAGCATTTCCTAAAATATGAGAACATATATTTAAGAGAAGACATGCACAAGAATAATCAACATTATTCTACATGATCCTGAAAACAAGCTAAATACTCAACAACATAGGATATATGAAAAAGAAGTTGTATAATATGCAATCAAAGCAAGACTAACTCTATAGCAATGCAGGTAACAAAGTATTTTAGAAATTACAGCATGATATAATCTCAGAAGAATGTTGGGGAAAAAAAACACAGACTCAAAAATGTCAAAATGGAATTAATCTACTTACCACATTTCCAGATTTAGTGAAACATGGAATATACAACACTTACAGAAAAGGATTAAATTCATTAAGAGAAAAGATTAATTCATTTGCAAAAGCTATTTAAAAGCAAAATAATAGAAATGACCATGTTTCAGTATTAGCACTCTTTGATCTAATCTTCTGTCTTTACTACATAGCATTCTGTTAGTGAAAATCACACATTATCTATAAGGGTTTTTCCATACACCTATTAATAGCAAGGATGCTCTGATTTGTATTTCTTGTTAAGAATTTAAGTATTTTACAATGCAGAATAAAAGTACATAAATATGTGTGAATCATTTTGCTATTTTATACTGAGCTATTCTCAAAAAATTTAAAAATGATAAATAAAGGTCACATATGGATATAATACTTCAATTTAAAAATTAATTTCTTGATGAACTTTTAAGTTGTCTATTGAAGCATAAATGAAGCAAATGTTTAAAGTCACCAGGGTAATATGTGACCTTTATCTCCCTTCTAAAGTGGCCCATTTGACCTATGCTCTTATATTGCCATGTTGGGAGACACATTTCTGTAATGTGGTTTTTGTTCTCTCTTGTTCTCATTAATGAAAAAGGTTTACCTAATACATTAATCAGTGAACACAAATGATACCCACTGGCAATGAGAAAATATTTGTGGTCTTATAAAATGTGCTCATTATTAATGGTGTTTTGCTGGTTACTGCAATTAGGCATGTGTGGAAAATTTCAAAAGTGACTTATGATGATTAATGTTTCAGATAGCAAACCCTCCTGCTCTTTTTATAAATGAGAAGAGCCTAAGATTTATAGATGTTGAGCAAGTTCTCCAAATTCGCAAACAAAACGTGGTAAAAAAAAAAAAAAAAGAACAGGTTTTGTCCATGTGATCAGACATTCTACAAGAACAAGACTTGCTTTATATAACACAGCAATGTAAAAAACAAACTTCAGTGGAATCACTTCCAGACACATCCATATATCCAACATTTCCCAATCAATGATTTTAAGTCTCTAGTAATGTAATGTTAATCAGAGAAGAGAATGAACTCCTGTCACGGGAACATTTTCATGGTAGCCTACAGCTATCCATGATTCCTTCTGATGTGAGTGTAATATGTAAAATTATTCACCAGAAAAGTGATCAAGGTGACTTGATAATCCAATATCAATGTGTTCTCCAACTACAGCCACTGAAAGTGAGAGATATAGGCCTTCTAAAACAAAAACTTAGCAATTAATAATGTTTTATTCATATTTCGGTTCAATGTATTGTGAGCAGTTACTATAGACAGGATTTATTTCAGGCTACAAAACTGTGGAGGCAGAGAAGTCAGATAACTTAAAGTTCAGGGGTCTTCAGCAGCTGCCTCCATTTGTCTGAGGAAAAGTTTTTCAAGTATAAGATGAAATAAGGGCTATCACAGGTGGTAATATTTATGTATATGAAAGAGTTTCTAGAAAGGCTAAGTGACATGATTATGTCATTTATTCATTTGTTAGGCACTGGGTATAGGGCTAAGGTTACACTTGTGCACTAAACAGTAAACGCTTCCTGCTTTCATAGTGCTTACATTCTACTAATAATAGCAATAAAAAGTTAATCATATTTATTATGTATAAATGTTTCATCAGCCTAGATATTCAATATAGATATTATACTAACTGACTTCCATGGGAAAACAAAGGAAAAAAATGTAAAGGCCTTCCTCATTTAAAACTAATGACCATAATGGCTTAGATGTATTGGGCATGGTATTAAGGATTTTACATAGATTACTTATTTTAACTTAAAACACTTTAAAACGGGCAAGTTTTTTCAGTTACCCGGGCATACTAAAAACTAGAAAGAAATTCAATCCTTCATCTCTTATTATTCTTACTTTAAAAGTATGTTTTGGAGAGAAAGATTTGCCTACTGATAAAGCAGTCACACATGTTGAAAGCATGCTACTCATACATGACGAAACCATGAGAGAGTGGTATAGGGCTCATGCAGTGCATGAGTCTAAGTGGCTTTTATTCTTCCATTAGAAAAGAATAAGTAGAAATTCCAGCTCAGCAATTAGTTGACTATATCACTTTGGGAAAAACACTTAAATCCTCCCATGTCAGTTCTAATATTCCAGTTGAGATTATTATTAAAGTGCAGTAGTGTTCTGGTATCCAGCATATATCTTGTGTAGGAAAGATTAGTGGAGTAGAATTAGAGAATGAGAGAGGAGAAAAGAAGGGAAAGGAAAAGAAATATAGAATAATTCTAGCAGAACCATTTTGAATACATATACGAATGTACCAAAGGGAATATCTTCTTTATGTATATGTGGAAAGTTCCAATAAAAAATAAAGAAATAGAGGAGTGAGAGGAGATCAGTAGAGTGGAGGGGGGGGGAGGAGAAACAGGAGGAAGAATAGAGATTAAAATTCAATTCCTTGCATGCATAATTATATCAAAAGGAACCCAAATAACTTTGTGTAAACATAATGCTCTAATAAAAAAAAAAGATATTCTGTAGCTCAAAGGCAAGTAAGAAAATTCCATTTAAAAATAGGGAAAGGACTTGAACAGCTTGTTCCTTGAGGAAGATATACAAATTGAAAACAAGCATATGAAAAGATGATTAGTAATATTAATCATTAGGAAAATACAAATCAACACCAGAATGAGATGTCACTTCATAACCACTAGTATGGCTATAATTATGAAATAAGATAATAAGAAGTATTGGAATGGAGGTGAATAAATTGGAACCCTGGATATAGAGCTCTGTGCAGTGATGAAAGGAAAGTAAAATTGCATAGCCACTGTGGAAAATAGGCAGTTACTCAGCAGGTTGAACAGAATCGCCACTTGATCACTGGATCATAGGTACATGGTCAAAAGAACTTATGATGGGTGTTCAAAAAAAAGTCACTTAATACATAAGTGTTCACATACACACAATGCATAATAAGTCACAGGTGGAAATATTTCAATGACAGTGCACTGGTGAATGAAAAACAAATTAGTTATTTGCTTAAAATGGAATGTTATAAAACCATAGAAAGGAATGCAATATTGATAGATGCAATAACATTAAGGAGCCTCAAAGACATTCAGCTAAGTGATATAAACCAGGCGCAAAAGGACACCAATTGTTTGACTCCATTTACAGGAAATGTTTAGAATATGCAAATTCATAAGTCTTTAAAGCAGATCTTTGGTTTCCAGGAAAGGCTAAAAGAAGTAACAGCTTAAGTACCCTTCTGTGTGAATGACCATGTCCTAGAACTGGACAGTTTCGATGGTTGACCACATTATGAAAATGCTGTGTCACTGAATAGTCATTTATAATGGTAAAAAAAAATGAATGGTATTTTGTGTGAATTTTACCTTTTAAAGTGATACAATAGTATTGTGTATATGTAAAGTAACTGCCGCACAAAGAAATCTCTGTTATATTTACTGTACTATAATTATTATTAAAATGAAAATAACTTTGACAGTTATTTGTCATCACATAAATATGTTTCTCCATGACTGATTTTTTGATTAGTTTACCTGAATTAGCTCAAGTTTTTAACAGTTCTTTATAGAACTTTGAAATATGCATTATGTGCATTAAGAATGGACAGCATGAAAAATGTAAGGGAAAAAATCATCTGCTTGTGACTGAACATAAAATTATTAGCAATCAGACTTTGAGATTCCTCTGTGACATAAAGCTTTTGTATGAAAGGGTAACAAAATTAATGTGGAAATAATAGTGTCAAAAGAAATTCAAAATACCTGTTTTCACAGCACGTAGATATACTACACACCTGCTCAGGATGAGAGAGAGAGAGAGAGAGAGAGAGAAAGAAAGAGAGAGAGAGAGAGAGAGAGAGAGAGAGAATTTGAATTTCAAAAAATACACCAGTCCCAGCAAAACACTACATTTTCCAGATTTCTCAAGAACAAAACCCTTTAGTGTACTTCTAGGTTTTTCATACTTAAAGATGCATCTTTATCTCAAAGAGATCCATTTAAAACACATTGTGGGTTAATGCCTGAGAGTTTGATTCTGTAGGTTTTTGTTGGACCCCATTATTTTCATTTATACAACCTTCCAATATTTTGTTAATGCTGCTGGTTCTGAAGGCTAACCTTGACAATCAGAGAGATCATCAATAGAAAGAGTGAGAGTAGTTAAGTTTATGTTATGTGTTACCTTTATCAAGTATTCTCTGTTTGATGGCGGGAAAGTAATATGGCTTAATTTCAGTGTATTGATCTGTAAAATTGATACAGTAATAATTCTACTCAAGACAGGGGTATGAAAGATGGTGATATGAAACAGACATCTTTACCCTATGTACATGTATGATTACATGAATGGTATGAATCTACATTATGCACGATGTAGAAACGAAAAGTTGTACCCCATTTGTATCCAATAAATCAAAATGCTGTTGGTAAACATAAAAAAATAATAAATAAGTTTAAAAAAGAGAATGATATGGTAAGATTTGGGGTAGTAAAATGTTATGCTTTCTTAAAAAAATAAGATATACTCCATGTTCATATAAATTTGGCAAAATATATTCTACTGTCATGCATACTGAAGTATTAATAAATATTAGTAGAATACTTTAACAAAAAAAATGTTGCTATGAAAGTTTCAGGATTTCATGTAAGAATGGAAATAAAATTGCATTTTCTAATTAGATCACCTAACATTTATTTTTTGGCTCTTCTTGATTTATTGTTATCAGTCACTAACATTTTTACTTTTAAAACTGGTACAAAAAGCAACTTTCTTGTATCAGTTGCATTTGCCATGTTTATTTGGTTTATGGTAAGGATATGAGACTCATTCATTTTTTTAACTTGGTTTTATAATGCTTGACTAATTTTTGTGTTCTATCTTTAAACAGTAGAACAACAAAAAGAATGAAATGCACTACTGCACTGATAATGACATTTACATATTAAAATCAATCAATGTTCAAGGCATGTTATCTATTAATTTATCTATCCATCATTGCAGCAATTCTATGATGTGGTTACTATCATTGATTATTGATAAGGAATTATTACTGATTACCGATAAGGAATTTGAGGTTCAAAACAAATAAATAATTTATTAATAAATATATCATCTATATGTGACATAGATAATGGATGATGATGCATTATACCAGAATTCCTGAAACTGAGCATTGCATGATGGCTGCATAATATGCTGGAAGACCAAATGTCTCCTTTCATATTTTTTATCCTAAGTTTCTATGGATATACTACAGACTGATGGTTAAAAAAGATGGACGTTAGATTGCTTGAGCTACTATTACTCCATGTCACATACTTTTTGGGTGGCATGGCTAGATTTTTAAATTGTTTTAAATCATTTTGGAAATAATGACTGGAACCATAATATTTCTGAGCACTTAGGTGAATTATTACATACAAAGTACTTAAATCCACACATGAGTATATTAGCAGTCAATACACAAAATAAATCTGCCTTAAAATTATGACAAGAACAACAATCTGTACTTTTAAAATAATGCACTAATAAAAACAAAGATAATGTGGTGCATGTGAGTGTGTTGATCAATGTAAGATGGTCAACATCTTCACATGTATGGTAGTGGAATGATCTATCGTGGTGAAAGTCTTCAAGCAGAAGAATCCTAGGAACATATTTTTGGGGTCATTGCTGTAGTACTGTGTGGAAAGTGGGCTAAGCGGGGGAGAGAGTTCATGTAATGAAAGACATAGGAAGATCGAGGCCAGATTCCAATTGACTGTTGGATGAAAAATTTGAATCTCATTTTTTTTTTTTTTTGCTTTGAGATTTAAAGGAAATAGCAAAGCTCAGAGGTACACACACAAGTTCACAGGGTCTGAGACGAATTCATACTGAAAGCTGGATAATAAGGAAGTATATCATTGCTATTATTTTATTTCTAAGCAAGACAAATGCATATTTCGACTGAAAAATGCTAAAAGACTGGTTTCAGCTGTCACTTCAATTAAGTTCATTGGGGAAAACACGAGAACCAAACTGCTTTTTTTCCATTCTATTCCAGTCTCAATTTTGTTTTGAAAACTCTTTTCATCCTCCTATAATCTACCCAAACTGAAGCACTAGATATGTGAAAGTAAAACCAGGCTCCTTCAATTTAATCTGAATAAGATGAGAAAAGATTGATTTGATATTAAATACAATGCAATCTAGAGAAAAATCAGTCATGCCATAAAATAACTTTACCTAATATTAAAATTAATTTAAATCAAATAAACTAAAAATAGATCAAGTGAATAAATTCAAGTCATTTTAGACAGAATAATTCTGTAGGATATAATTGAAAATAAGTCAACTGTCATAAAAAATACTTTAAAAATCATGTTATAATAATAAAAAGCTTTGGGTATAAACCAAGGATTGGAATAATTGGGTCAAAAGGTGGGTCCAGTCCAAGTTTTCTGAGTAATCTCTATACTGTTTTACACCAATTGGCTGCAGCCTAGATACCCTTCAACAGATGAATGGATAAAGAAACCGTGATATATATACACAATGGAATATTATTCAGCCATAAAGAAGATTAATATTATGGTATTTACAGATAAATAAATGGAATTGGAAAATATCAAGCTAAGTGAAATAAGCCAATTGCAAAAACCAAAGGCGGAATGTTTTCTCTGATAAGTGAATAATGATGCATAATGAGGGTGGTGGCATAGGGAGGTGAAAGAAGAATGGAGGAACTTTAGATTAGGTAGAGGGAAATGAGAGGGAGGAGGGGGTGGGAGTACTAAAGATGGTGGAATACGAGACAGGCAGCATTACCCTATGTACATGTATGATTACACAAATGGTATGAATCTACATCATGCAAAACCATAGAAAGGAAAGATGTACCCCATTTGTGCACAATGAATCAAAATGCAGTCTGTAAAAGTTAAAAATTAAATCATAAAAAAATTAAAAAATAATAAAAAGCTACTAATGTAATCCAAATTATCCATAACACCTAAATATAATGAAAGTCAAAGAGATAAAATTCAATAGATTTAATCCATATTAAAGACTTAAAGTTTTAATTAATTTAAATGAAATTATATCCAAATAAAACTAGTTCTGAAGTATAATTATTTATTCAAATAAACTAAAATCAATGAAAGGTAGTTGAGATTCATTCTATTCACATATTTCTAGAATTTGGATATTAAATTCCCCCAAAGGTGTTAATGTCTTGGTTTCCAGGGTATTGCTTTTGGGACGTGGTGGAACCTTGGAGATGTGGGGCCTTGTGGGAGATCCTTAGGTTACTACAGGTGTACCTTTAGCAGCCTCAGTTTGTCCTTCTTTATTTCTCTTGAGGAGAGCAGTTCATTCTGCCACACACTCCTGCCATCTGCCAGAGTTCCAAGGTCATGTGACCATCCGGTCTTGAACTGAAATCTCTGAAGCGATAAGTCAAAATAATTCCTTTCTATTCATGACTATAAAGGCTCAGGTATTTTGTTATAGTATCATGAAGCTGACTGAATTAAATCATTGAATTATTCAGTAGCTAGCAAAATGATGTTTCAAAAATGGAGCAAAAAGAGTTTCTTGGGTGTACAGAAATGGATCAAAATTATTGTCACCAGATATATTCTTAGAAAAGATACGTAAAATTGATAATCTTCTTACCTGGTTAAACAAGAAGAAATAATAGGCAACATACATTAACATAAGAAATGAAGGAACAGACATTCCTACTTAATTCTTGGATATTAAAAGAATATCAAAGGAATTCTAGGAAAAATTATATGCCCCAAAGTCAGATGACATATCAAATGAATGAATTCCTTAAAAGATACAAGCCATCAGCAATCACAAATGAGATATATATTACACACACAATTTTATACATATTAAATAAATTGAACCCATGATTAGTAATTTTAATAACAACAGAAGAAACAGGCATAGATGATTTCACTGGTGAATTTATATCACACACTTACATATGCAATGATTCCAATTCTCCATAATCCCCCCTCAGAAACAGGAAGCAAAGAGATCACTCCCTAACTCCTCTTATGAAACTTATATTACCCGAATTCCAAAACCACGTAAAAGCTTTTCAAAAAAAGAAAACCTTGGAGCATTATCTCTTTTGACATATATGTAAAATCCCTCTGAAAAATGTCAAAAAAATTGAATTCAGTTAAAATATATATCATACACTACATCAGGCGGAATCAATTCCAGGTGTGCAAGACTAATTCAATATTTGAAACTGAACTAATGAGACCACATTTCTGCCTTAAAGAAGAGAAAAATCATAGGATCGTATAAGGCATTTCACTTATCACAACATTCACATATGATTAAAAATTCTCAACAAACAAGGAATAGAGAACTTTCTCCACTTGATAAGGAGTGTCTTTAAAAAGCTGTATAACTAAAATCAAAGTTAGTTGTGGGAAAATGTATGTTTTCCCCCTAGGACTGAGAACAGGACAAAGATATCCACACTCATCAATTTTAGCAGCAGTCTATATTGTAGCAAGTCAAGAAAAATAAATAAATGATATAAAGATTAGAAAGGAATATAAAAATAATTTAAAAATATTTCTTATTGTCCAATATAATTCAATTTGATCTCCAGATAACCTGCTTGCAATTTAATTTCTGCCTTAGTTTATATCCCACAGTAAAGAGGTGAGCTGTTCATATAGAAAAGTTCACTTCAGTATAATTGAGTAAAGAAGATTAGCTCTGAAAAAATGTTTCTCAATATTTTTGCACTTGTTAGAATTAAGGGTGACACCTATATTCTTGGATTTGTTTGGATCATGTGTCTTTATATAGTTAACAATTTTCCCGAAAATTTGAAAATCATTGCTCCAAATCAATTTAATTCAATTAGAATCTCAGCTAAATGTTCTGTGTTGTGGTGGATTTCACTTTGGCTGAAAACTAAAATTTCTTTGGAAGATTTTCAAAATTGCCAATAGCCCTGACTCACCTCTAGTAATCCTAATTTAATTGTTTTGGGGTTGAGCTCCTGCACCAGGAATTTTAAGTGTTCTCTAGGTGACGTTTATGTGAAGTCAATTCTAAGAACCACAGGTCTAGGAATATCACTAAATATGTCCTGTCTTCTCTATCAACAAAATTTATCACATGCCTGTTTCATTGAGATTTTGGTTTTGCCCTGGTTTTGTGTATGCTAGGTGTGTCAAGACCTGGAGTCGAGCCCAATTATACAAATAAAGTAGAAGGTTATGAAAGCTTATGAACCTGCATATTACAGTAGTGGTATTTCAATTTTAACAGGTAATCAATAACCTGCAGATCTTGTTAAATGCATTTAGATGATCTTGACAAGATGAACTGAGTTCTCATTTAAAAAAAATTCATTTTATTGGTTCTTCTTAGTTATACATGACAGTAGAATCCATTCTGATAAAATCAAACGAGCAAAGGATATATCTTATTCTAATTAGGACCCCATTCTTGTGGGTGGGCATGATGGTGGGGTTCACTTGGGTATTTTCATATGTGTACATAGGAAAATTATGTTATATTTATTCTATTGCCTTTCCTATTCCTGTACTACTTCCCTCTCTTTTGTTCTGCTTTGTATAATGTACTGAACTTCTCTTCTTCCCTTCCTCACATTTATTGTGGGTTAGCATCCGTACGTGGCTTATTTCACTTAGGATGATATTCTCTAGATCCATCCATTCACTGACAAATGTCATAAAATTAGACATTCTTCTTTATGGCTGAGTAATATTTCATTGTGTATGTATACCACAATTTCTTTATCCATTTATCTGTTAATGGGCATATAGGTTGGTTCCATATCTTGGCTATTAATTGTATTGCCATAAGCATTGATGTGGTTGTTTCACTGTAGTATGCTGATTTTACATCTTTTGGATATATGCAGAGGAGTGGCATAACTAGGTTAAATGGTGGTTCCATTCCAATTTTTTTTTTTTTTGAGGAATCTTCATACTGATTTCCAGAGGTGTTGCACCAGTTTTTCTCAATTTTTAACATAAATATATGTAATGCTGATTCTTGTCCTACCAGGTTATGGATCAGATTTTACATAATAAGACAGTTTATAGTTATAGCTAAAAGGAATGTAATTGAGTAATTTTAGCCTCAAGTACAGTCTCAATGAAATCTATTGAATTCCACTGAATTTCAGAGCTTTGCTTGTGATTGAAATCTATTCTACATTTGTAGTACTTCTTTTATCATCTTAAAAATAAGAATCATATGCACATTCTGCTTATTATGTGAATAAAGATTATGGCATACACTGATTTTACCATATTTTTCCTACTTAAAATACTATATTATTAGATAAATAAAGATTGTATTGAGGAAAATTTAGTTTATTCTAATTATTAAAAATTAAATACTTACACTTAATGGATCTTTAGTGAGCCACTTAAAGCACAGTCAATGTTGTGTCTACATTGCTCATCAATATCTAGGATCTTTCTAATGAGTCTAGAATGTCAGCCATGGGTTTTAGGTAGAGAAAATGTGCTGAAACCTTGCAGATAGTAAATCTGACCTTAAAAATTTGACAATAATCAATTCTAAAAATAGAATACTAGACAAGAAAATATGATACTGGAGTTAGTGTTATAATTGGATGAGGCATGAATCTGAAATGAATGATGAATCTTATTTATTAAATGAATATGCAGGATCATATAGGAATCAGCAGAGAGTCTGAAGTCATGTAAGCTATACTGTGAAGGAGTCAGAGTTTCTGTTATATGTTTCCCAAGAGATTTCTTTACTTTTTAATTGTGTAGCTCAAACTAATTTAATTTACAGAAAATAATTGAGGGATTCCAGCTCTGAGAACTGTAGTGTCTGTGGGCAGAAAGTCCAACAGGTCTTTACCACGAGAATTCGATCCATACTAAAGGGAAAATATTTCCAAGTAAGTTTATTTTTCACAGATAGTTGTTCTTGGATTTGAGTTTCCTATCTAAAAATTGCTGGAAGTCATGGTGCTTTCCTTTGGTAATTTCAATATAATGGAAGTATTCTGAAGTGTTTCCTAATTCAGATGGCAGCATTTTAATAAGCTAAATGTCTAAGCAAATAAAGTGACATTTATGTGCTCTCCTCACAATTTCACCCCAAATGTGCACATACAGACGCACCCACTCTGGGACACAGCATTGCAATTAATAAGGTGTATTGCATTTCCAAATACATAGTTGTTTTAGACAGATCCACAGACTTTTATCCAACCAAACATTTTCAAAGCTCATTAACGCATCAGTGTACATATAATTACAATTTCACTTGGCACAGCATTTTCTTGTTGATTGCAGGGTGGAGAATAGTTCCCTTTGGTGCCTTTCTCTCTCATCTGGAGCAGAGAACCTAACTGCTGTGACCACTTATGAGGAAAACTTGGCACACCAAGGGCCCAGATGGAGAAGGCTCCAGCGTGTTTTAGAGGCAGCATCTGTGTCTCTGATTGGCTTTGGGGCTGTCTCCTTCAAAGACCTCTTGAACTTCTGCAGTGTGGATATCTTCCAACAGCTGTGGATTTCCTTGTTGGATTAATTTCAAATAACCTATATTCATAACTAGATTATCTGCCTGTGCTTTCTGGATGCAAAACTTAACACAGCCTTGAAAATTCAAGCAGTGGTGGATAAATAAGCATGATTGTGTGTAGTATGATCAGATCAACAGCCACAATATTTAAACCAGCTTTTTTCCAAACCTCTAAAAACAAACTGCTAAATGACATGCTTTTGTGGACTGTACCCTGCCAGTGACTTTTTGTTCTATAATTATTGAACAATGAAATGTTAATGTTGAAAGGCATTTTCAGTTTTTGAACAGAAATTTTCTCAGAATTCTGTACCCATACTTGTTGATCCAGTATGACTGAGTGATTTATTAACAACAAGAACAACAACTTTAAAGTTGTAGCACACAGTAACATCTTCAGGGAGATTTCAAGTTATTTCTTTTAGCAAGAAAAATTTAGGTGAAAATTAAAAATCAAACTTTTTTGTTTTCTTTTCTTTTTAAAATAATTTTAGGTAAAGATTGACACAAGACCTTTATTTTATTTATTTATATGTGGTGCTGAGGATCGAACCCAGTGCTTATACATGCAAGGCAGGCACTCTACCACCGAGCCACAACACTAGCCCATCCCTTTTGCTCTTAAATGAAAAAAATTAAGGGACAATTAAAGCATAAATAATAACTAGCCCATAGTAAAAAAAGAATTTATGATATGATAAACATAGCATGTCTTTTCAGATATGTATCAGATTCTATAACTATATCAGTGCTAACCTAAATGTACAACACACTTTGGACTACAAAATAACTTATTTCTGGAGAACAATTCTAAGTCTTATGGTTTGCTTTTGCCCTCAGTTATACAAATATAAACTTGAAGTGATTGAAAGGACAAAAATGTTAAATCCATTGAAGAACTTCTGTATGCCTGTGGACTTATTTCAATGTCATGTCTTCCTACAATACACATTCTTCAGAATTAATTTGATATCATGGTTTCGAATATAATCCTCTTCCCATTGTTAAATTCTGTTGTCTAGGATTCACGAATTGACTGCACAGCCTACGCATGGATTGTATTTTAATTGAAACCCAAGTATCTTCCAAGTGCGGATTTGGGGACTTCTGCAGCTTCAGCAACTCTTTTCAAGATCAGAACCAAGACAGTCATTCATACGTTCTTACTAGCTCTCTGACTCCTTTATAATTAAAATCCCTCATTCAGTGCAACGGATTTATATTCAGTGCTGTTTCACTCGCTTATTCTGCCCGTTTTTATTATGTAGGACAAAGTTATGACCCGTTTTATTAGTCTTAAACACAACATTCATAACAATCCTTATATTATGAAATCAATTTAACTCAATACCATACTTCTTATTACACTGATCATTAGTAATTCATAGCGTCTATCACCCTCACAAAATTATCTCTTTTACTGCAGATATTTTCATTTTATAGTAGGGATTATAATACTAACTTGGCCCCAAACTCAAGTTATTTTAGTTTTGTTGTTTTTCTTCCATCTTTTCATAATGATCTCCCCAAATACCAATCTGGTATTACTAAAACCTTCTTGTACTTTCTCATGCAACCAACTCACTTTTCCATCAATCATTTCCCTTCTTTCAGTGGATTTTCACAATTATTAATGCATATCTGTGTTGCATTTTTTTCTAAATCCTATAATAAATATTGCTTGAAGGTAAGAATGCTGAGTTTCTTTCTTTCTCTCTCTCTCTTTTTTAATCTTAGTGACAAGAATCATGATACAGCAGTTACCAAGCAATTCTGGAAATAGTTATGTTTGGGATAATGGATTGAAACACGTCTTTTGGTTTCTGTCCTCTTAGTAAGTTTTAGCTGCCATTGTGCTCTCACTCTTTGTAGAACGTTCTGCCAAACATTTTCATGAATTATCACTTCCCAGTCTCAAGCAACACTAAAAATAAATGCCCGTATTATCCAAGTTACATATTGGAAGAAAGTGTGTAAGAGAATGTTAAAATTAAAAAAAAAAAAAAAAACTTGCACACACTGATTTAACAGAATTTAACTGAAATGGAAAAAAAGAGGCTCATGAGCTGATCAGCACCATAAACCAAAAGCAGCTACAAGAACTCCGACCCAAAGGTGCAGGCCATAGCTACAAATAGAGGAGTAAATCCAGTTACGCAGACTTAACTGGATTTACTATAACTTGGCAAATGCCACATTTGGACGTGTTTTGGCAGCTCTCAGCCCATTAATAGTTGAAGATTCATCTACTATGATGGGCTAATATCTGGTTACTGGTTACACGACTATCAAGTTTGGGTAGCAGTTTTTTACACATTGTTAGTTTTTTGTTTGTTATTGAAGAAGGCATCTTTAGGCCAATCTTAATTCAATTTAACAGTGCTTGATAAAATTGCACAAAGATAATATACCAGTATGGTTATTCCCTTGGAGAAAGAAAAAATTAACCATGTGTTTAGTATTAATATAGGAAGATAATAAAAACTGTTCTTTTATGCTACTAGATTTTATAATGTATTATGTATTGCATATGAGAATACATTTTTGAATGACATATTTCATTTCTTAAATCTTCTCAGATATACTAAATCCTGTGATAATACTAGGCTATGAAATTGATCAAAACTGATCAAATGATGTGCATGTATTAGTTTTTCCTAATGAACTCTACTGTTCAGTATAGTTATTATTCACCAATAATTTTAAAATCATAAAAAGTTCATGTAAAGTATCTTTTGAAAATGAATTCTAAAATAGACCCTCAAATGTTATATTGACAACTTTATTTATACGTTGATTTATGATGGTTTTCAATATTACAGAGATAAGTTTTCTATAGAAGGTCAATTTAAAAAGTACAATAGGAAGAAGATTGCCTCACAGTGGTGGGACTTTGGTGCTGGTTATTATCATAGTATGAACTTATTTATTTTTCAAGTATCTATATGGTTTCATGTGCAATAAAGCAATATATACATTTTGTTGTATATAAAGAAGAATCACAGGAGGTTACTACTACTGTCAGAGACTTTAAAATTTGAAGGGGAAAATACAAAGCTAGATCAATCATTGAAACAGAATGTGGAAATGAACATCAGAAATATGTAACTAACACCAAGTGGAGTTCAGAATACAGATAATTATCTGAGTGTAAAAAAGTGGTTAGTGCCTAGTTTAGTATGTGCCTGAAAATCAGTCACTGAAAGATTCAAGAGAGCATGAGATTTAAATTGAACATTTAATAAAGTGATAAAGAAATCATTATTAATTTAGTCTTGAAGTACAGTCCATCACATAAAATACAAAACAGTTGTGTAAGATATTTGAAACTATTTTTATTTTCCACATTAGAAAGTCAATAATGTATCAAAGAGCACATAAGTAATAAATAATGAAACTGGATTTTGAAAACCTGGTTACTCCTTTTTTTCATCCTTCTGAAATACAGAATAATTTTGATAGCCCAGGATCCTTCCGAAGACGTATAAAACCATACATTATGTAATTAGTCTAAGTTTATCTAGAATTTTTCTTTTATGTTAATAAGCTAATTGTAATCCAGATATATGAACAAATTTTTCTCCCTCAAATAATCATAGTGTTGAAATTAGGACCAAGTTTTTCTGTTACAATTTTAATACCTTTTTCTCACCACCTTATGGAATAATCTCAGCAAGATACAGAAGAGGAAATATTTGTGAAAAATTTATATATGCTAACAGCATTCACAGCTCTGTTCTACGTATAAAATATTGAGAATTATTAAAGTCAGCTTTACAAACTAAAGGGCAGATAATCTGTAACATGAGGTGATGGAGAGTAAGCTCTGTCACTGGATATGCCTTGTCTTGGAAAGAAAACAGGACCTGAGGAACATTTCCTTTATTCAGATGATCAGAATCAGTTGTACATAAATGGAGTTTAAAATCTTGAAACACAGTAGGAAAAGAATGGATGTGTATGTTTTGAATAATAGCTTGAAAAGTAGCTTTTAGAAGAACATCCAATTAATGATACTTATTTAGGATTTTAAATATTAATTCTTGACTGGTGACTATATTACTTGCACTGTTCCATGGAAAATAGTAAAATTTTATTGTCTTGGTTCTGGAGAAGACTCCAGAATTGATCTAGAGAAATATACTGCTAACATTTCAAACATACTTGGAAAAAGGAAACTATCAGGCTAATATTTTTGGTTTTACAATTGAAATATTTCTAGTAAAGGTAGTGTATTAAATTTATACCAACAAATTAATATATTTTGAGTACTTTTTCTGAAGTCTACAAATTAGCATGTTTGCCAGACCTTGTATTCTGATTTCAAATTTGGAAATACTCAACACAAACATTTTATTGAACAAAAACTTTTCAGCTTGAATTTTCATAGATGTGATTCTTAAAATCAGTAACAAATGTAAAAGAATTATAACAATGATAAATTCCAGAATGTAGATTTTTCTTCTCTCCTCCAGCTGCTTACATAATCTTAGTCTATATGACTCTATTTTATGTTGATCAGAAAGTTTTACTTACCTATATGGGGCCCAAGATTGAGAAGATTTTGCTTATATTATGTATATATATATTTGTTTTCAAGACGACTCCATGGCAGAGAGAAAGAGATTGGCGAGAAGTCTGCCCTTTACTGAACATCATTTAATTAATTCCTCTTCCAGTCTAGGAGGTTTATATCATCCTTTACTTTGAATTCTTTAAGGGAGCACATTTTTAACTTAAGTCTGAGGTATTAGCATTAGTGAGCAGTTTGTCCCTTCTCGCCTGTTGCCACATAGATTAATTATGAGAATGGCCCAAATGAAATATTCTTCATAGTATAATACCAAGAATGCCAATAGACAGGGCTATTTTTTTTTTAGGAAAATATTATTCTAAGAATTCCAACTTAAAGATAAACGTGTGAGGGGCATACAAGTGTATTCAAACAAAAACGTGTGATATTTTCCATGCTACTTATTTACACATTTGTTCCTCTTTCCTTTTTCAAGTTAACTCAGTTTGCCTCTTATTTTTCATTCTGTATTCTATTGACTACAATGCAGTCCTGCCTTATTATTCCTTTAGCTGTTTTGACAATAAGATATTACTTATTCAAGCCATGTTGTTTTCTACACGGTTGAATACCATGAATTAGAGTTGGAGATAAAGAGAAAAATAAAGGAAGAAGCAAATATCTTTAAATCAAGTTGATTCATAACCAGTGCCACCCTTCTTCTGAGTGGAATGGTGCATATTTAAATCCACAGCTTACAGGATTTCATTCAGTACTTCCAGAGAGTGGGCCATTCCACTGAGATAGCACATACCCATTGAGATTTATCACTATTCACTCTAAAAGAACGTAAGGATGACTAAGTTCCTCTTACTGTAAATTTCAAACTCCATAAAATTCCTTCCAGGCAGTCATGCTTCACAAATGACTGATCACCTCACAGCCACTTTGTCTTCATAAATGAAGACTTCAAAATTTAGTGATTGGTACCAAATGTAATTTCAAAATAATTATGAATACCAATTGTATTTTATCTTTGGACTTATTATTCCGCAACTTTCAAGTTGTTTATAGCTGCTTGCTAATATGGAAAGTTTAGATTTAAAAAAAAGTTATGAGAAGAAATTATTTGAAATAGTAGGTTTTTGGCAGTCTTCCTTTGTTAAGACATAAAAGTGGAACATTTATAGGCCTTTGATGTGAATTCAGAGCTATTCTGGAAACTGAGCAATCATAAATATGGTAATATCTGGTGTCCTTAAAGTACGGACAACTTTTGTTTGTGAATTTTAGGTTTATGGGATTTTTAACATTTCAATGGAGTCAAACAGACTTGGTGGTTTTTATCATTTTGACTTTACTTTCAATCAATAGAAGAACATAGGAAAGTTATCCAGTATTAGGATTAATTAAGTCATTGACTCAGATTATCAGCCAGTATTTGGGAGTTCTGAAATCAAATGCCAGCAAATGGGTGAAATTCCTGCATAAAGTTTTCCTGATCTCACCTGATTATATACAACTGGAAGATTTATGTTGTAGTGTTTGATTTTTTAAAATTTCATTTTGAATTAAAGAGCAAACAAGTAAGTATCTCTTAAAGATTCCAGTGATTAGGAACAGAATATACTTTTCTATATTTTAAAAGTCAAAACAAATGAAAGGAGCATAGATCAAAAAACAAATAATAGTGTTAGAATCATGGGAAAGCAGAATTTAAAGATTTTGCCCAAACTCTTGACCTGTGCAATCTCATGGAATCTCATTCCCCTTCTGATTAGTAGTCAAAAAGCACACATTGAACATCTATCCCTGCCCTCCTGCTGTGTATCAGCATCCACATGTCAGAGAGAGCGTTCAGCCTTTGGTTTTCTAGGTTGACTTATTTCATTAGCATGATAGTATCCAGATCCATCCATTTAGTGGAAAATATCATAAAGTCATTTATCTCTATGATTGAATAATATTACATTATATGTATGTACATATATATATATTTTTTTTTCTTTATCCGTTCATTTCTTGAAGGGCACCTAGGTCGGTTCCATAGTTTAGCTATTGTGAATTGAGTTGCAATAAACATTGATTTGATTTTAAATCTCCACACCATGTACATTCACAAGACTGGGATCCTAATTGGAATAAGACATACTCCATGCTTGTATAAATATGTCAATATTGTTTCTACTGTCATGCATATCTAAGATTAAAAAAATCAAAATTAAGAAAAGAAAATTTATTAAGGAAAATAAAAATGCAAGCATTTTGTTCAATTTGTAAGTCTTCTTCTCTAGTGCATTGAACAGGAAGGTGGATCACCTCAGAGTTTAACTAGGTCTTTGCATTCTCTGATTTTCATTGAAGTGTGAAAATGAGCACATCAATTTTAAAACTAGTACTACAGCTGTTTTCTTAGTTTTGAAATTGGACCTTTACAAAAATGGTTTGGAGCAGGTATATTATAAAGCATGAGGCAAGACACTTGGCTTTAAATACAGATGGATACAATTAATATGAGATGGTTTATTTTATATAAATGAGATTGGATTCAATTTTTTACTTTGTGAGCATTATTTTGTTTGTATTACAATATATTTCATTTATTGTGGTAGAAAGCTAATTATGACTTTTTGGAATTATTTGGTGGTACAAATAGTTTGCACTGGAGTTTTTTTGAGAAGAAAGAATATGATGAATTATACACCTAAACAACACAAACACAAGGATATCAGAAGATTTTTCATGGGAAAACTTACATGCTCATTAGTCTGCTATTAGAAAAGGAAGATGGGAATCAAGTGTTAAACTATGTCCCACATTAACAAGCTTTTAAGATTTTGTGACTCTGTCTACATGTTTTAAGAATAAACAATTCTTTCAGAGAAAATCAGTCTTATGGATTGCTGTTGTGTTTTAAAAGGTATAGAACCATATATTATTTTACTTAAAGAATGATTTCATGAAAGAAAAAATTATACATATGTTGAACTCTAAAGAAAATCTTAAGACCTTTATATTAAGTCATATTTAAATGTTATCAGTAAGTTCACAACCAAGAATGAAAAATCCTAAGAGAGGGAGCACCTACTCATGACACCTATGAGCTGGGAATTTAGAGAAAAAAAAAATTACACTCTATATTAGACCACATCTACTTTCACATGACGAATATTTATTTCTCAAGTTTATACTGAATTCTACATAGAATTACTAAAACATAGGAATAAACAATAATGAAACTGCTTTACTATCCTTCTTACTATATAGATATAAACAGAAACCTAAAAGGATTATATAATGATGCAGAATAAGAAATAGTGATATGCAGATGTTATTTACTTTCCTTACATATTTGGACAAACATTAATGGTTAATTAGTACATTATCAAAAGCTCTCAATTTTTAATTTCTCCTGATCCCTAACTTTGCAAATTCTGGTTTCTAATTCCAATCATATATTTCACTAAGATAAAATTAAGAGTGTTGGAGACTGTTAACAGTTTATTTCCAGAGACTTCAAAAACAGAAAAGAAGGAGGACTGAACAGCACATTTTTCTCTTTGTTCTTTTCATGAGCAGTGGCAGCTCACAGATTTAAAACACTCTTATGCTTTATTTGTAGCCACATAATTCCTGAATGCCCTGACCTCATTGGTTCTTCCTTCACAGGGTTTCTCTGTTACAAATTACAATTTAAAATATTTTTCCCAAGTAAGCAGCTTTTTATTCTGAAAATGGGTTAAAGATTAGGTTTATTTCGGGGAACCTTTTAGTGGTTATTCAGGTTAGGCATGAAAATTTGGAGACTAAGAGATGGCAAATCATCACTTGGCTTCACCCAGATGTTTGTGGTGAGTATTGGGTTTGCAGGCTGCGGGGCTAAGCTCAGCTTTGTCACAGTGATGCACCCCTCAGTCTCACAGTTTAGTAGTATGGTCATTAGCAATACTCCTAAGGGCCAAGAGGGAGGCCAACCTCCAACATGCAACCAGTTTCCAACAGTTGATTTGGAGTTATACAGTATCAAATGATGGAAAGGTGCTGTAGGAAATAGAAAACATAGACTTATTGTAGACTTTCAAGGTAAATAAATGGGACTATGCCATATTCCCAATAAAACCACAGCAGTTTAGGAAGGGCAATAATATTGAAACACGTAGGCAGCACCATAGTGCAAATCTAACCCCGTTCCAACCATGACCAATCCAGTTTTTGATTGAGATTCCCACCCTATCTATTTATGAAAAAAGAATAAAAAATTAGTCTCTGGAAGTATAGAGTATCACCTGCAGGATCTTAGCTTCTCCTGGTCTGTTTTTTTGTTTGGGAAGCAGGAAGAAAATGTGATTAACAATTCATGTAAACAAAAAAGAAACAGATGTGCAGATAATAGAGATATTGCTGGTGCAGGAAAAAACGGATTGTGTTTTTCATTGAGAATGCTCTCTCTATGTAGTTTTATACTATGGACTTTATTTTCATTGAAAATGCTCTATGTAGTTTTACACTATAGACTTTATTTTCATTGAGAATGCTATCTCTATGTAGTTTTACTCCATAGACTTTATAGTCTCTCAAGTTCTAAGCAACAATCACCTCATACTACACTATTTTCTCTTCCAAATCACAAAGGAGAAGGTCAAAGTCTTGGTGAAATATAGTGTAAGAACAGCCAATATTTTTTTTTTTCTCAAAGAACTGTGATTAATGTGTCAAAGAAAGCAAAAATGACTGAGAGTTAGAAACATGAAATGAGGTTGAATTTCAACATGCAGTTGGAATTCTAAATTCAGAAATGAATTGACTTTAAAAACCAGTTACAGTGGTGCACAGTTCTGATCGCAGCTACTGGGAAGGCTGACACAGGGGGAGCACAAGTTTATGGCTAGTCTCAGCAACTTAGCAAGAACCTGTCTCAAAAAAAAAAAAAAAGAAAAAAGAAAAGACAAGAAAAAAAGGCTGAGGATGTAACAATGGTAGAGCATCTTGGTTTCAGTCTCTAGTACCAAAAAAAAAAGACAAGAAAAGAAAAATTGGCATTTCAGATTTGAGAAATGTAGTACATGAAATTTGGAATTCATTTATATTTTAAGTAACAAATTTGCTACATTGGAAAATGTTAGTTAATTGAAAATCAGTGGGAAAGTGCCTAAATTAGGAAAAGAAAAAAATGATAAGTTAAAAAGACAACTGTGTGACATGCTAAAAAATTCTAAGAAATATTTTTCCCTGAGCCCCAAAAAGGTGAGGAACAGGGTGGGTAATATATTTCTGATCCTGTAAAACATCATCATGGAATTTCCACTTCTGAATCTATAAATAAGCAAGTGGGGTTATGCCAATATCAACAAAAAGACCTGAGCAGAGAAACAAAAAGTGAATTTTCCTATTAGAAAGACACAGCCATTCAGCAGGTTAAAGGTCTATTTGTCAATTAAATGGGTCATCCTCAGATTATCTTTGCCTCTAAATCCTTTTAGAGTGTGTTCTCTGAAGGTTGTACAGGATTGAAAAATAGTGAAAAATAAGAAAGCACATTTTTCTTGTGTTTGTTCAAGGAAAGTCACCTTGGAAATATAAAGGTCATTTTTAGTATGAAGAATGAGGTCACTTCTGAGGTGATAAACAATGTGGTATGGTCCAGATTTACAGAAACAGCAGAGCCAGGAATAGACAATATTGCCACAATTCAAGCTTTTACTATATAAATTGGTGCCCTTTAAAAGAGAAAGAGCTGGAGAAAGAAAACACAATTATGCATTTCCAAGATACTCTTGGTATTAAGTCATTAAATTATAAAATTCAATTGTTGCCCATTGGAAAAAAATCAGTCTTGCTGATAATGTGATTCAATTATAAATTAAAAACTTATTTTCATCTGTTGCAATAAATAGTACATCTTTCTTAAATTAAATAATACTTTAACTTCATCCTACCTGAGTCCCCTGTACCACTCAGGGAAAAAAAAGATTTTACAGAATGCATTCTATCTCTAAGTGTGACAGCATTATGAGTCTATAAAGAACATCTTTCTGGTGAGATGCAGTAGTAACAACAGATACACAATGACCACAAAAATAATAATCACAGCACCTCAGAAATGTGCTAGAATACTATGACAGGGCTTTGAGTTACTTTTATTAGTGAGAACATCTGACAGTAAAATGACCAAAATACCAAAAAAGATATTCTGCATTGACACCTTAGACACTGATGCCAGAAAGCCAATAGGGAGATGGAAATAATTTAACACAGAAACAATCCTAGTCTGATCTATAGAGTATTCCCTAAATCACAGGATGCCATGATTTTGTACAGATGGAAGCAATTAAATATGATATTAACATTTGATATTTGCCAGAAGAGTGCATTTAAAATGTGTTATTAGGGTGTGGGTATGAGGTGACCCACAAAAGCTCATGTTTTAGACAATGCAGAAATATGCACAGGTGACATGATGAAATTATGATAGTTGTAACCTCATCAGTGGATGAATCCATTTGATGACTACTGGCTGGTAACTGTAGGCTAATGGAGCATGGCTGGAGGATGTAGGTCACTTTTTGTATGCCCTTGGAGATTATATCTTATTCCCGGCTCCTCTCCCTCTCTCTCTTTCTCTACATCCAACATAACATAAGCTGAACATTTTTCCTTCGCGACATCCTTCTGCCATGATGTTTCTGCAGTGGAGTCAGCCCACCACGAACTGAGAGAGCTCCAAAACAATGAGCTACAAATAAACTTTTTCTCCTGTAAGTTATTTTTGTCAGGTATTTTGCTCACATCAGTGAAAGACTGATTAACACAAGAATAGTTTGTAATCTTCTAAAATTATAGTCATAACTATTTATCTCTTAACAAGACCATATAGTTGATTTTAAAGCCCTTTTCCTTTCCACTGTGCCTACCAGTGAACAGATGCTTGGTGTGAAAAGGGGATCTATGTGTTTCTGATTACCAGTGAATGAATTATGGTTGAGTGCTTGTCATGTAGATATTCTATTTATTTATTTATGCATTCATTTATTCATATATTCATTTTTGGTATCAGGAATTGAACCCAGAGTTGCTTAACTAGCGAACAATCCCCAGCCATTTCCAGTTTGATACAGAGTCCCACTAAATTGCTTAGATCCTCTCTAAATTGCTGAGGCTTTCCTCAAACTTGCGATCAGCCTCAGCTTCCCAAGTCTCTGGAATTACAGGCATACATCACCATGCACAGCTCAAGATATTTTAAATAAAGGAAAAGAGAGAGCTAATCTTCACTGAAACTTTAAGTTAGTCAGGTAACTGAAAGCGAGGGAACATGCATGCAAAATGAATGGATCACGAAGATCATCAGGGACTTAAAGTGAAAGAATGAGAAACTTTTACTGAAGCATCTAATAGATGGGTTCTACTTCCATCACAAAATTTTTTTAGAAATTTAAATAGTGGTTTTTCTTAAATTCTAAGGGTAAAATATATCAAGGTGACACTCTTCTAGTTGGTTATGGAGATGAATGTTCTTCAGAAAAAAAAAATTAAAACCTGCTTATGTGAGCAAGCAGAGGGGGTTATTATATAAAATACCAAGTTTCACCTAATGGAGAAAAAAACAGAGGAACACTGTTTCCAGAAAGGCGATCTAGTTGTGAAATTTACTGGGATTGAGAATAATCCCTCTTCTACTAGTCTCTTAAATGCCTTTTTGGAAATGAAAATAATTTAGAACTAAGAGATTTAGATACTATTTATCAAACTGTTTCAAAAAGTCTCTAATTTTGTGTGTTTTATTTCTCTTGATGCTGTTCCTTCATCAGTACTTTATTAAAAAAAGACATTTAAATAAGAAGGAACAAATAGTAAAACCCATAGGCACTATTCAATAAATAACTACATTTAATGTAGGAGATTAAAAGTAGTCAACAAGTCTCTGTTACCTGCAGAATAAAGTAAAAGTGTCCCAGCCTGATATTCCTGAATTCCTCCAATCTTTTCTGAATTAAAATATTGCGGTCAATCATATAGATTTAAGGAAAGCATGCCTGGGGAATTAAGGCTTTCAGCAGCAGACTTAAAATCCCTGGGACATGTTTTCTTTAAATCTAACCCATTTTTGATGCCCAAATCCCTCTTGTACACTTGAGGTTTCCTCTTTTATCACATTGGCAAAACTCTTCTTGATGTTTGCTAGGAAACTGAACCCAATGTTCCCTTTCTGGATAGTCTGTAGTCTATGAACGTCTCACATGAACCTTTATCAGAATGTATTTCTTTAATAAAAGTTACTTATAATTTCCTCACTGTTTATTTTAATACATTATGTCCCATCACCCTAGATATCAAACACCTACAAAAACTTAAACTGAGCAACATTTATCCCATTTATGGTTATTTTGAAATAAATATTATAATTTAGCATTCTATTCTTTGAGGAAAGTGGTAGATGAATGATTAGAGCATCTGAAAAATAATATATAGTTCCCTGTATATATGAAAAAGTATATAAATTATATAGGAGGCACTAGATTATGATTTCTCACCTATTTTAATACAACTGTGTTAATTTTGTGGACATATTCACAAAATCAATAACTTGGGAAATAATGAACTAAGAAACATTAAGATAGGTACTACCACATTCATCTTTTATTTCTCACAATAATTTATACTTGGGCTTTCTGCATATCAGTAATAAGCTAAAAAAGGGTAGAATCAATAGATGAATGAAAGTTTACTCCTGATTTAATTTAGTATTTGGGATGGTATAGACTAAGAAAACCATCATATCAGGATTTTGTATTTTGAATTATTAAATGACTAAAAAAATCACAGTGTTGAAAAATCTCATATTTCCAGTTATGTTTAAATTGCAAAATTATTTGTTTGTTGCAGGGGGAGGGAAAAGGAGAGGGAAACATATTCTAAAATATACATGTTTAGGAAATGTTGTAGTCATTGTTCCCATGTTAATTAGAAATAACATTGAAATTCTCTTTCATACTATTTACCCCCCATTTATTATTCTCTCATATTTTTTCTGTCCTCATAAAATTAAAGTAATTAATTTTAGTATGGAATATTTTTGACAACCAGGTGGCAACCTAATTTGAAAATCTACCATATGAATACAGTGGATGCTTTAATGGATTCAGAACATTTATAATCTTCCATTGACCTCTAAAGTATACCTTACCTTCGATTTGTAGAATTTCTGACTTTGTTTGGATCAGAAGAATAGAGATTGATGTTTTTTCATTGTGCTTTTATCGTGAAGACTTTAGAAAGAGTAAAAATATATATCATAAGTGAAGCTGGTCTGGCAAGATATCCAAAGTAATTTTGCTGTCTGAAGAGTGGCAGATAGTTGTGATAAGCATACAACCTTTGAGGTGCTTATCTAAACCCAGCAGAAACCCCTACCCTCAGTTCAACCCATCACTTTCAGTTTGTACTAGGATAGAGGAGTTTGGATGTTAAGCAATTTGAGCAGAGGGAGAACAAGAATGTGATCTAAATCGTTTTATTTGGATTCTTTTACCTGTTCTTGCTTTCAACTTATTAATAGGATGTACAGGCAAGCATCCTTTAGGAGAATGTTTTGGACTTGTATTTTCCTAGTACTAGGACATGTAGTTCATGAGTCTTATGTAATTAAATTTTGAAAAAAAAATAATTCTCCATAAATAAAATCCTTAGCTAAGAATTTTCTTTAAGGGCTCCTGAGAATATAACAATTATATTAGAATAAGGATGAAAAGAGGAATAAAATACTCATATATTTTTGTATATACATAAATTATTCTTTAATACTCAAGGGATAAGAAAAATAATCAAGTCAACCCTAATTTAAAGATGAACACTATGTATATTAAATAGATTAAAAAGTAGGTCCAATTGAAGCATGTTGGTGTATGCCTGTAATCTCAAAATCTCAGTAGTTGGGACAGGAGAAATACAGTTTGAAGCCTGCCTGGCAACTTTGCAAAACCCTACCTCAAAATAAAATAAAAAAGGTCTGGGCATGTAGCATAGTAGCACCATGGTAGAGAAGTTGCATAGAATGTTGTAGGTCATGGGTTCAATTCCAGAATCACACACAAAGGAAAGAAATATTTCCAAAGTGAGATACTTAGCAGACACTGAACTCTATATTCATAGCCACACCTGTGTGGTGCAACCTGGGAAGCTGCTGGACTTGAAGTGGTCAGAAGACACAATCACTAGGCCAGTCTGGTGGAGGAAATAGATATATCAAGTGCCAGTCAAAGAGTCTACATGCTGCTTGCTGGCCTGAGACTGCAGGATTTCAGCAAGCCTGGCTGTTCCTGGAAGAAAGTTCACGTTTCAATGCAGTGTCCTGTTTTGACTACCTGGGATTGACAATGTAATTACTGTAACCAGGCTTCATTTTGTGTCCAGAGAGAACCAGTGAATTTTTCCTTATTTAAATGTAAGCAGGAATTATTGTTTGGAGATTCTGAGTGACTTGCCTATGTCATAGACCTGGAATGTGGAAAGTTTCTCTCACTTCAGGGACCACAGTGTACAAAAGAAATTCATACACCTGTTGAAGTTTTTCTTGATGTTGCGCATAGATTCTCGCTATGATGCTTAGGACCTCAGTAGGTTGCTGTGGCTGGCTTTGAACTTGCAATTCTTCTGTCTTAGCCTCTCAAGCTGCTGAGATTAAAGAAGCTCAGAACACCAGTGGAACAGTTGATGTGCAGTTCCTCTCTGTGTGGTGCACTTAATAGACTACACTTTAAACCAGTCCCAGGAAGTTGGGAGCAATCAGTGACAAGAATATTTTGGAAAAGTATGTAGTAAATTGAAATCAAGAGTTGAATCCCGCCACCTCCCACCCCAAGGTCAGATGCCGGTGCTGAGTCCCCCCAGCCTGCCCCCACACCAAGGATGGAGGCCAGTAGCTGAGCCTGCCCACCTGTCTCCCCTGCTGACGGACACTGCGCCTGCCTCCCTGCTGACTCATCATAGCCTCAATGGGGCTCCCCAGCTTCTTTGGAGTCTGGTGCAGGCATTTTGAATTATTCCTGAGGCCGTGGTCATCATTATTGGAAGGGTGGCTCCCTTTCTGAGACACCTACAGGAGACCAAAGGCCCTTTGACAGGTATCTATTTACTCACATCCTACACCCTTCACCATCCACTTGTTCACAACTAGAAATACTGTAAATAGTAATCAAACTCATCCTGGCTTTTACAATAATGTTAAAGTCTTTATAAGGGCTATCTGGTTCAGGGCTTCATTTTCTCTGTATTGAGTGAAACTGTTATTAATCTCCTCTTCAAAGGAGAGGTAGTGGAAAACTGCTGGGTTATAATAAGCCTGCACGGGGGAAATTCAGTATCTCTGATCTTCACTGCTAGAGGGAAATATACAGAAGAAATATGAAAAAACAGGGGAAGAAAGTGTCCCTAACAAACGAAGATGCTATTGTGATAGAACCCAATGACAGCATGGCAGTAGAAATGACAGAAAAAGAGTTTAGAATCTGCATACTTAAAATGATCTGTGAAGCAAAAGACAAGATAAGAGAGCAAATGTAGTCAATGCATGACCATTCCAGTAAATAGTTAAAAGAGCAAATGCAGGAAGCATAAGAACATTCAATAAAGACATAGAGATTCTGAAAAAAACTATACAGAAATACTTGAAATGAAAGAAATGATAAACCAAATTAAAAACTCAATAGAAAGCATCACTGACAGAATAGATCTCGTGGAGGACAGAATCTCAGACAACGAAGACAAAATATTTAATCTTGAAAATAAAGTTGAATAAACTGAGAAGATGGTAAGAAGTCATGAACAGAACCTCCAAGAATTACGGGATATCATAAAAAAACTGAATATAAAAATTATTGGGATTGAGGAAGGCACACAGATACAAACCAAAGGCATGAACAACTTGTTCAACAAAATAGTATCAGAAAATTTCCCAATCCTGAAAAATGAAATGGAAAATAAATACAAGAGGCTTACAGAACACCAGGTGCACAAAATTACAAAAGATCCACACCAAGACACATTATAATGAAAATGCCTAACATACAAAATAAAGATAGGATTTTAAAGGCTGTGAGAGAAAAGCGTCAGATTATATGTAAGGGGAAGCCAATATGGATATCAGCAGATTTCTCAGCCAGACTCTAAAAGCAAGAAGGGCCTGGAACAATATATTTCAAGCTCTGAAAGAAACGGATACCAAACAAGAATCCTATACCCAGCAAAACTAACCTTCAGATTTGACGATAAAATAAAAATTTTCCATGATAAAAAAAAATGTTAAAAGAATTTATAAATAAAAGGCTGCCCTGCAAAACATTCTCAGCAAAATATTTTATGAGGAGGAAGTGAAAAACAATAATACAAGTCAGCAAAGGAGGAACTACCCTAAAGGAAAAGCCAATCAAAGGAGAAACCAAGTCAAGTTAAAAACCAAAAATAAGTCAAAATGACCAGGAACACAAATCATATCACAATAATAACCCTGAATGTCAATGGCCTAAACTCAATAATCAAAAGACATAGACTGGCACATTGAATTAAAAAGAAGGACCCAACAATATCCTACCTTCAAGAGACTCATCTCATAGAAAAACATATCCACAGACTAAAGGAGAAACGATGGGAGAAAACATACTATGCACATGGACCCAGTAAAAAGCAGGTCTCTCCATCCTCATATCAGATACAGTGGACTTCAAACCTAAGTTCCTCAGAAGGAATAAAGAAGGACATTTCATACTGCTAAAGGGAAGCATAAAACATCAAGATAAAACAATTTTAAATATCTATGCCCCAAACAATGGAGTGTCTATGTATATCAAACAAATCCTTCTCAATTTTAAGAATCGAATAGACCAAAACACATTAATAGTGGGGGACTTTAATACACCACTCTCACTACTGGGTAGATCCTCCAAGCAAAACTAAACAATGAAACTATAGAACTAAATAATACAATAAATGATATAGACTTAATGGATATTTACAGAGTATTTCATCCATCATCAAGTGAATATAATTTCTTCTCAGCAGCTCATGGATCCTTCTCCAAAATAGACCATATGCTATGCCACAAAGAAGCCATTAATAAATACAAACAAATAGAGGTCCTACCCTGTATCCTATCAGACCATAATGGAATGAAATTAGAAATGAACAATAAAATAGCAAACAAAATCCACTCATACATCTGGAGATTAAATAATATACTATTGAATGATGCAATGATAACAGAAGACATTAGGGAAGAAATAAAAAAAATTCTTAGAGGTAAATGAGAACAATGACACAACATATCAAAATCTCTGGGAGACTCTGAAAGCAGTACTAAGAGGAAAGTTCATTGCTTTGATCTCATACACTAAAAAATTACAAAGTCAACAACAAAATGACCTAACATTACATCTCAAAGCCCTAGAAAAAGAAAAACAAATCAACACCAAAAATAGTAGAAGACAGGAAAGAAAGAAAATCAGAGCTAGAATCAATGAAATTGAAACAAAAGAAACAATTCAAAAAATTGACAAAACAAAAAGTTGGTTCTTTGAAAAGGTAAACAAAATTGATAAACCCCTAGCCACACTAATGAAGAGAAGGAGAGAGAAAACCCAAATTACTAGAATTCATGATGAAAAAGGAAAGATCACGACAGATACCATTGAAATACATAACATAATTAGAAGCTACTTTGAAAATCTATACTCCAACAAAATAGAAAATATCAACGACATTGACAAATTTTTAGAGACATATGATCCTTCCAAACTGAATCAGGAAGACATACACAATCTAAACAGATCAATTTCAAGCACCCAAATACAAGAAGCCATCAAAAATCTACTAACCAAGAAAAACCCAGGACCAGATGGATTCTCAACTGAATTCTACAAGACCTTTAAAGAAGAACTGATACCAATACTCCAGAAAAGGTTGGAACTCTTCCAAACTCATTCTATGAGGCTAATATCACACTGATACCAAAACCAGACAAAGACACATCAAGGAATGAAAACTTTAGACCGATATCCCTGATGAACATAGATACAAAAATCCTTAACAAAACACTGGAAAATTGCATACAAAAATATATTAAAAAGATAGTGCACCATGATCAAGTGGGATTTATCCCAGGGATGCAAGGTTGGTTCAACATCCAGAAATCAATAAATGTAAGTCATCACATAAATAGGCTTACAGTTAAGAATTACATGATTATTTCAATAGAAGCTGAGAAAGCATTTCATAAAATACAACACCCCTTCATGCTTAAAACACTAGAAAAAATAAGAATAGTAGGAACATACCTCAACATTGTAAAGACTATCTGTGCTAAGCCCGCAGTTGACATCATTCTAAATGGAGAAAAACTGAAATCATTTCCTCTAAAACTTGGAACAAGACAGGGATGCCCTCTTTCACCACTCTATTCAACATCACCCTTGAAACACTAGCCAGAGCAATTAGACAGAGTAAAGAAAAGAAAGTGATACAAAGAGGAAAAGAACCAAGATATCACTATTTACCAATGACATGATTCTATATTTAGAGGATCCAAAAATTTCCACTAGAAAACTTTTAGAGCTAATAAATGAATTCAGCAAAGTAGCAGAATATAAAATCAGTATATTAAACTATACTACAGAGCAAAAGTAACAAAAACAGCATGGTATTGGCACCAAAATAGGCAGAGCAATGGTACAGAATAGAAGACACAGGAAAAAAAAAAAAAAAAAAACATAAATACAGTCACCTCATACTAGACAAAGGAGCCAAAAACATATAATGGAGAAAACATAGCCTGTTCAACAAATGGTGCTGGCAAAACTGGAAATTCGTATACAGTAAAATAAAATTAAACCTGTATTTCTCACCCTGCAAAAAACCCAACTCAAAATGGATCAAGGACTTAGGACTAGACCAGAGATCCTGCACCTAATAGAAGACAAAGTAGATCGAATCTTCATCATGTTGGCTTAGGATCCGACTTCCTCAACAAGACTCCCAAAGCACAAGAAATCAAAACAAGAATCAATAAATGGGATGGACTCAAACTAAAAAGCTTTTTCTCAGCAAAGGATACAATTTAGAATGTGAAGAGAGAGCTTACAGGGTGGGAGAAAATCTTTTCCACACCCACTTCAGATAGAGCACTTATCTCCAAAATTTATAAAGAACTTACAAAACTTTACACCAAAAATACAAAGAACCTAATCAATAAATGGGCCAAGGAACTGGACAGACTATTTACAGAAGAAGACATACAGGCAATTAATAAATATAGGAAAAGTGTTCAATGTGTCTAGTAATTAGAGAAATGCAAATTAAAACAACTCTAAAATTTCATCTGTCTCGAATTAGAATGGCTATTATAAAGAACACAAACATTAATAGATGTTGGTGTGCATGTGGGGAAAAAGGCACACTTTTATATTTCTGGTGGAGTTGCAAATTGGTGCAACCACTCTGGAAAGCAGTGTGGAGAATCCTCAGAAAACCTGGAATGGACCCATCTTTTGACCCAGTTAACCCACTCCTTGGTTTATACCCAAAGGAGTTAAAATCAGCATAGTACAGTAACACAGCCACATCAATGTTTATAGCAGCTCTGTTCACAATAGCTAGATTGTGGAGCCAACCAGATGCCCTTTGACAGATGAATAGATAAAGAAACTGTGGTATATATATTAATGGAATATTATTCAGCCATAAAGAAGAATAATATTATGGAATTTTCAGATAAATGGATGGAATTGGAGAATATCATGCTAAGTGAAATAAGCCAATCCCACAAAACCAAAGGCCAAATGTTTTCCCTGATAAGTGGATAATGATATATAATGGGGGTGGAGGGTTGGGAGGGAGAGAAGAATGGGGAAACTTTAGTTTGTGTAGAAGGAAATGAGAGGGAGTGGGGTATAAAAAATGGTGGAATGAGACAGACGTCATTACCCTATGTACATGTATGACTACAGGAATGACATAAATCTACATTATGTACAGCCATAGAAATGAAATGATGTATCCCATTTGTGTACAATGAATCGAAATGCAGTCTGTAAAAAATTAAAAGATAAATTAAGAAGAAGAACACAGTGAGGGCATCATATTTCATGATTTTATATCATATTTCAAAGCTACAGTAATATAAACAGATTTTCACACACAACCAACAATAAACTAAGGGAACAGAAAAGAAAGTCCAGAAATAAATCAATGCACATATAGGCTCTTCACCAAGAGTGCTATGAGTATGCCTTAGGGAAAGCAGACTCTTCAACAAATATTAATGAGAAAACTAGATATCTGCATGCAAAAGAATAAAATGGTCCATATTTAAACAACTTTACTGAGAATTAATTAATTTACTCAACAAGGCAATCATTAAAAATGTATGATTCCCTGATTTTTAGTTTGTTGCATATATGTAAACATCACTACAGTAAGTTTTATAACACTTTACTCACCATAAAGAAACACGTTTAAGCTATTATCTCCCTATCACATCTCCTCCACCCTGCCCACCCACTGTAAGTAACCACTAATCAACTTTCTTTCTCTGTTCATTTGCTTACTATGAGCATTTCACGCAAATAGAGTCATACAACATGTAGTCTTTGAGCCTGCCTCATTTCACTTTGCATAATGGTTTCAAGGGTCATCAAAAATCAAAGCCTGCATCCATGCATTCTTTTATAAGGCTGAATAATACTCCATTGCATATATAAACCACATTTTATTTATCCATTCTTCTGTTCATGTGTACTTGGGTTGTTTCCACCTTTACATAATTGTGAGCACTGCTGCTATGAACATTCGTCTTCATTTTTGCATACAATTAAACACCTAGATTCATTCCCACCTGGCTATGTATATAAATCATAGAAGGACTTTGTCTGGTATTTTTTGCAAGATTTTGTAAATAATTTCCATTATTCATTTAAATGTTTAGTAGATTCTTAAGTGAATTTGTCTTAACCTGAGTTCTTTATGGATGATTTTGGATCACTGAATGTTGTTGATCTATACAGATTCTCTATTTCTTATTGGGTCAGTTTATGTAGTTTATTTCAAGCAATTTGCCCAATTCATCCAAGTTCTCTAAAGTATCAGTACCCAACTGTTAATATTTGTTTATACTATTTTTATTTTCATATGGTCTATAATAATATTCCCCTGTTTCATGTCAATTATTCCAGTAATGGAGTTTCCATTTTTCCCTCCTTGGCCTAGCTTATATTTACCCAGCTAAATAATTGTCAGTATTGTTAATTATTTCCAAAATTCTAATTTTCAGTCGAAACAATTTCTCTATTATTGTCTAGCTTATTACTTTGTGCTCTTATTATTTTCTCATTTCTGCTTGCTTTAAATTGTTTGCTCTTTTAACAATATCTTTTGTTAGAAAGCTAGGATATTGATTTTTGGTCTTCCTTCTTATACAGCAGTATATTTCCCTCAAAATACTGTGTTAGCTAGAGGAATGTTTTAATACTTTGTATCTTCATTTTTCACGTATTGCTGAGAATTTCCTAATTTACCTTTGATTTCTTCTACGCAAAATTATTTATTCAAGAGAAAATTGTTTAATTTCCACAAACTTGTGAATTTCTAAATTTTTAAAATTTATTTCTATTTCCATTCCATTGTGTAGGGAACATACACTTAATTCTTCTTTTCCATGAAAAAATTTTGAGAATTGTCTTTTGAAGATATAGTATATATTTTGTACTGGAAAATAATTCTTGTGTAGATTCTCAAGTCTGTTTCGTTTATACTTTTGTTCTGATCTTCAAATACTTTGCCAATTTTCTGTCTAGTTTTTCTATCTAGTATTTAAAATGGGAGATTGAAGTCTCCAGTAATTATTTTTACCTTATTTTATTTTGAGGGAGTACCGGGGATTGAACTCACATCCCCAGCCCTATTTTGTATTTTATTTAGAGACAGGGTCTCACTGAATTCCTTAGCACCTTGCTTTTCTTTGAGTCTGGCTTGGAACTCACCATCCTCCTGCCTCAGCCTCCCAAGTGGCTGGGATTATTTTCTTATTTGTCAATTTTTGTTTTGTTTTGTTTTGTTTTCAGTTTTTGCTTCATTCTGGTATTCTGGCATTCTCTTATTTGATATGTGTTTTCTGTCACTACTATCACTGCTTCTTGATCAGATTTTCCGTAATTGTAAATGTTCTCTTTATCACCAGTTTAATTTATATATATATATATATATATATATATATATATATATATATATATATATATATACCCAAAGGACTTAAAATCAGCATAGTACAGTAACACAGCCACATCAATGTTTATAGCAGCTCTGTTCACAATATCTAGATTGTGGAGCCAACCAGATGCCAACATATATATATGTAGATGCATTTTGCTTGATTGTTTTCGATTCTGTATAAGTACCACCTTTATGCTGGTTGCAGTACACTGTCCATTTTTCTCATTTTTTAATCAATATATTCGCATTCTTATTCTAATGTAAATCTCTAACAGTATAGTGGTATCATGCTTTTTCTCAGCCTCTCAATCTTTGCCTTTTGATGGATTGTTTAATACAATCTCATTAAACATTATGATTGATATGGTTCCATTTATATCTGCCTCTTTAGTTTACTTTGCGACATGTCTCCTGTGTTTCTGTCCTTCTAGTCCTTTGTTGTTGTTTTTGTGTGTGGTTTCCTTAATGTTCTTCTAAGGTATTCAGTGATTCATGTACTGTTTGCTGTAGGGTTTTAATACACACCTTCATAGATTCAAATTCATGCAGAGTGAATTGTGCTAGGGTCCAGAGATGTTACTCATAGGAATCCACCCCTCTTGCTTCTTTTGTGGTATTATTATACCTGCTGTGTTTATAAATCTTACAAAACAGTAGCACATTGCTTTAGTTATTACTTTCTGTGAATTTTTATTTTCTTTTAAGGAGATAAGAAAACAAGAGGGAACAAGTATATACTTAGAGATTTTGTGACATTGACTTTTGTATTCGTAATTTCTGGTATTCTTCATTTGTGTCTCTAAATTTAGGTTTCTTCCTGAGTTATTTCCTTCATCCAGTAAAGCTTTGTTCACCTCTTACATGCTGTTGTTGTTGAAATACACACCACATAGAATATTAAAAGTCAAATAATCCATTACATACATTTTGCTTGACACAATTAAATTTTAAATATCTGAATAGAAGGAAAATAAGAAAAATGGATTTATACTGTCTTATGTAACTAAATGTTAACTTTACTGGTGTGTTTTGTTTGTTTCATTTTGTTTTGATTTATTTGCTCTTATTTGTGCATAGTACTTAGAGTACTAGATGAAGTCACTTGCTTTCAGTCAGAAAAACTTTTTACTTTCTATTGTGAAAGACAGGTTGATAACTCTGCTGGGTATAGGATTCTCTGTTGACCATTTTTTCCTCTTTGAAAAAGTTGAGTATTTTATCCTACTGTTTCTGACTTCATTGTTTCTTTAGAAAGTGTGTGGTTGCTGGGTGTGGAGGCACATGCCTCTAATCTAGTGACTTAGGAGGCTAAGCCTGGAGGATCAAAATTTCAAAGCCAGCCTCAATAACTTAGTGAGGTCCCAAGCAAAATAAAAAGTAAAAAGGGCTCAGGTTGTGGCTCAGTGGTTAAGCATCCCTGGTTTCAATCTCTGGTACAAAAAACATGCATGGCTAACGTCATTAAGGTTGTTTTATAAAGTAATGTGTTGCTGTTTTTTATTATTGTTTTTTTCTTTAATTGATGCTTTGAGTTTTTCTAGACTTCAAGATAGCTAGAATTTGCAGGAGAGAGTATTAACAATAAAGAAGTATATCTACAAAGAGCTCTTGCATTTTTGACTGAGTGTCAATCTGGACCTCTGTAGATTGAAAGCCAACAGGACTTTAAGGTAGAACTGTCAAGAAAATAAATTTTTCGAGGAAACATGAGACAAAAATTCCTAGAAATAACTCAGAGCTAAAGATAAGTCTTATTTCTCACAGGCAACTGAAGGCACCTCACTGAATACAAGGCCCAGAAGACAGATATTTTGCAAGTGACAAGAAATTTACTCTGTAATAAATAGTATTCTGCTAATGATATTATTTTAAAATATCCTTTAAAAATCTTATTTAAGTTTTATGGCCAGATGGAAAGAGTCCAAAAAGCTTTAAAAGAATACAATAAAATTCAGCACAAAGTTATATCAAACATAAATTTCAGTCATGTAATAAAGATTACTAAAATCTGAAGAATAAGGTATTATAACCCATAATAAGGTGAAATGAAGCAATAGAAACAGACATACAATGAAATAAACAATGATATTTCCAGATGAATACATAAAAAGTCTACCATAATTGTACTCGTTAAGATTTAAATGAAAAATGATTATACTGAAGAAAGCATTAAAAGACATATAATAGGGCACAATGTTTTAGGATAGATTTTGGGCATGGATGGAGATAAATAAGTTTACATAATGAAACAACAATGAAAGCAACAACAACAAATCCTACAAGACAGCAAATTAAGTAAACCTATGTGAGAATGAAGTTGATAAATATGTTAATTTTCTATTGCTATATGAAAAAATAACCACAAATTTGATGCATCAAAGAACAATGACTTTTGTTTCACAGTAATTCAAGGCAGTGTCTATAGGTGCAGCTCAGTTGTATGCTGAAGGTATCGCAAGACTGAAACTAAGATGCTGCAGACTGAGTTATCCACTCAGGGGTGAGGAGTCCGTTTCTGAGCTCATTTATTTTTTATGTTTTATTTTATATTTTTACAGACTGCATTTTGATTTATTGTAAACAAATGGGTTAAAAATTTTCATTTCTATGGTTGTGCACAATATATATTCATACCATTCAAGCAATCATACATGTACATAGGGTAATGATGTCTGTCTCATTCCATCATCTTTTCATAACCCCACCCCCTCTACCCTCTCATTTTCATCTACATAATCTAAAGTTCCTCCATTCTTTTCCCACCCTCATCACCCCCATTATATATAATTATTCACTTACCAGGGAAAACATTTGGTCATTGGTTTTTTTGGGATTGGCTTATTTCACTTAGCATGATATTCTCCAATTCCATCCATTTATCTGAAAATGCCATAACATTATTCTTCTTTATGGCTGATTAGCATCCCATTGTGTGTATATACACCACCATTTCTTTATCCATTCATCTGTTGAAGGGCATCTAGGTTGGTTCCACAATCTAGCTGTTGTGAACTGAGTTGCTATAAACATTGATGTGACTTTGTTACTGTAGTATGCTGATTTTCAGTCCTTTGGGTATAAACCAAGAAGTAGGATAACTGGGTCAAAAGGTGAGTCCATTCCAAGTTTTCTGAGGATTCTCCACACTGCTTTCCAGAGTGGCTGCACCAATTTGCAACTCTACCAGCAATGTAAAAGTGTGCCTTTTTCCCCACATCCATGCCAACATCTATTATTGTTAGTGTTCTTGATAATAGTCATTTTAATTGGAGTAAGATGAAATGTTAGAGTTGTTTCAATTTGCATTTCTCTAATTACTAGAGATTTTGAACACTTTTTTCATATATTTATTAATTGTCTGTATGTCTTCTGCTATAAAGTGTCTGTCCGGTTCCTTGGCTCATTTATTGATTGGGTTCTTTGTATTTTTCGTATAAAGATTTTTAAGTTCTTTATAATTTTGGAGATAAATGCTCTATCTGAAGTTCATGTGGAAAAGATTTTCTCCCACTCTGTAGGCTCTCTCACATTCTTGGTTTTATCCTTCGCTGAGAAAAAGCTTTTTAGTTCGAGTCCATCCCCTTTATTAATTCTTGTTTTGATTTCTTGTGCTTTGGGAGTCTTGTTGAGGAAGTCGGATCCTAAGCCAACATGATGAAGATTCCAGCCTACTTTTTCTTCTTTTAGGTGCAGGGTTTCATTCCTATGTCCTTGATCCATTTTGAGTTGAGTTTTGTGCAGGGTGAGAGATAGTGGTTTAATATCATTTTACTGCGTATGGATTTCCAGTTTTGCCAGCACTTTTTGTTATAAAGGCTATGTTTTCTCCATTATATGTTTTTGGCTCCTTTGTCTAGTATGAGGTGACTGTATTTATGTGGTTTTGTCTCTGTGTCTTCTCTTCTTTACCATTCATTGATCTGACTGTCTATTTTTGTGTCAATACCATGCTGTTTTTGTTACTTTTGCTCTGTAATATAGTTTAATGTCTGGTATTGTGGTACCTCCTGTTTCACTTTTTCTACTCAGGATTGTTTGGGCTATTCAAGGTCTCTTGTTCTTCCAGATGAAGTTCATGATTGCTTTCTGTATTTCTATGAGGAATATCATTGGAATTTTAATTGGAATTGCATTGAATCTGTATAGTGCCTTTGGTATAATGACCATTTGACAATATTAATTCTGCCTATCCAGATATCCATGGGATATCTTTCCATTTTCTAAGATTTTCAATTTCTTTCTTTAGTGTTTCTTTAGTGTAGAGGTCTTTGACCTCTTTTGTTAGATTGTTTCCCAAGTTTTTTTTTTTTTTTTTTGAGGCTGTTGTGAATGGAGTGGTTTTCCTAATTTCTCTTTCGAGTGTTCATCACTTATGAATAGAAATGTGTTAGATTTATGCATATTGATTTTATGTCCTGCTACTTTGCTGAATTAATTTATTAGTTCTAGAAGTTTTCTAGTGGAGTTTTTTGGATTCTCTAAATATAGAATCATGTCATTGACAAATAGTGATAGCTTGAGTTCTTTTCCTCTTCGTATCACTTTCATTTCTTTGGTCTGTCTAATTGCTCTGGCTAGTGTTTCAAGGGTGAAATTGAATAGAGGTGGTGAAAGACAGCATCCCTGTCTTGTTCCAGGTTTTAGAGGAAATGATTTCAGTTTTTCTCCATTTAGAATGATGTCAACTATGGGCTTAACATAGATAGCCTTTACAATATTGAAGTATGTTCCCACTATCCCTATCTTTTCTAGTGGTTTAAGCAAGAAAGGGTGCTGCATTTTATCAAATGCTTTATCAGCATTATTGAACTAATTATATGATTCTTAACTTCAAGTTTATTGATGTGATGAATTATATTTACTGATTTGCAGATGTTCAACCAACCTTATATCCTTGGGATAAACCCCACTTGATCATGATGTACTATCTTTTTAATATGTTTTTTTATGCAATTTTCCAGAATTTTTTAAAGGATTTTTGTATGTATAGTCATCAGAGATATTGGTCTAAAGTTTTCTTTTCTTGATGTGTCTTTGTCTGGTTTTGGTATCACAGTGATATTATCTTTATAGAATGAGTTTGGAAGGGTTCCCTTATTTTCCATTTCCTGGAATACTTTGAGGAATATTGGTATTAATTATTTTTTAAAAGTTTTGTAGAATTCAGCTGAGAATCCATCTGGTCCTGAGCTTTTCTTGGTTGGTAGGCTTTTGATGACTTCTATTTTGGTGCTTGAAATTGATCTGTTTAAATTGTGTGTGTCTTCCTGATTCAGTTTGGGAGGATCATATGTCTCTAAAAATTTGTCAATGTCTTTGATATTTTCTATTTTGTTGGAGTATAGATTTTCAAAGTAGCTTCTAATTATGTTATGTATTTCAATGGTATCTGTCTTGATCCTTCCTTTTTCATCACAAATTCTAGTAATTTGATTAGTGTGGCTAAAGGGTTTTTTATTTTGTTTGCTTTTTCAAAAAATCACCTTTTTGTTTTGTCAATTTTTTGAATTGTTTCTTTTGTTTCAATTTCATTGATTTCAGCTCTAATTTTAATTATTTTCTGGCTTCTTCTACTTTTGTTTCTGATCTGTTCTTTTTCTAGGTCATTTTGTTGTTGACTTTTTATTTTTTTAATGAATGAGCTCAATGCAATGAACTTTCCTGTTAGTACTACTTTCAGAGTGTCCTTGAGATTTTGATGTGCTATGCTGTTTCTCTTGTTTACCTCTAAGAATTTTTTTTATTTCCTCCCTGATATCTTGTATTATCATTGCTTCATTCAATAGCATATTGTTTGGTCTCCAGATGTATTAGTAGATTTTATTTTCTAATTTATCCTTGATTTCTAATTGCATTCCCTATGATCTAAAAGAATACAAGTAGTATCTCTATATTTTTGTATTTACTAATGACTTCTTTGTGGTATAGAATATGGTCTATTTTGGAGAACGATTCATGAGGTGCTGAGAAGAAAGTGTATTCACTCAGTGATGGATAAAATACTCTATAAATGTCTGTTTAGTCTATGTCATTGATTGTATTACTTTATTCTGTAGTTTCTTTGCTCAGTTTTTGTTTGGTGGCTCTATCTAGTGGTGAGAGTGGTGTGTTCAAGTCACCCACTACTATTGTGTTTTGCACTATTTAATTCTTAAAATTGAGAAAGGTTTGTTTGATGGACATAGATACTCCATTTGGGGCGTCATAAATATTTAAAATCATTATGTCTTGTTGGTTTTTGGCTCCGTGGAGCAGTATAAAATGTCCTTCTCTATCCAATCTGACTAACTTACATTTAAAATCCACTTTACCTTTTACTGTTTTGAATTGATCAAACATTGCCTGCATTTGCTCTCTTATCTCACCTTTTGCTTCACAGATCATTTTATTATGTAGAATCTAAACTATTTTTCTGTCATTTCTACTTCCATGTTGTTATTGGATTCTATCAAAATAGCATCTTGGTTCCTTAGGAACATTTTCTTCCCCTATTTTTTCATATTGTTTCTGTATCTTTCCCTACAGCAGTGAAGATCTGAGGTATTGTAACTTCCTCCCTTTAGGCTTACTGTGACCCTGCAGATTTCCAACACCTCCTGCCCCTAGAGGCCAAGATCAAAATCAGCAGCACCCATACAAACAATATGCAGCCCTACATCAGATAGCCCCTAAAAAGACATTAACAGTATTGCAACAAAGAGATAGGACAAGTTTGATTATTATTTGCAGTATAGCCAATAGGCTTTCCATGAGCTCTACAAACTCTAGTGGTGGATGAAGAGAATGGGAAGGGGTGTAGGATGTAATTGTTAATGGGATAAGAAGTGAGTAAATAGAGGGACCTGATCAAGGGGAGAGTGAGATGGGATCAAAAGATGTTGGTCTTTAGTATGAGAAAAGAGAGAAAGAGACTTCAAGGGAATAGGTAAATAACATGAAAATAGAGTGAGAAAAAAAGAAGAAATAAAAAATTAAAAATTAAAAAATCTGTGGTTTACATTCACCACTCAAACCTCCCAGTCCTCAGTATCTTGATGCAAGTGAGGTACCTGTCAAAGGGCCTCCAGTCTCCAGTCTTCGGGGTCTGGAAGATTTTGGGGGTTTTGTGGTCAGTTTCTGAGCTCTTATGGTTCTTTATGAGTTGTTGGAAGAATTCAAATATTGAGTCTCAAGGACTGGTCCCTGTTCTCTTGCAGGCTCTCAGTGAGGAGTCACCCTCAATTCCTGGAAACCACTGCCATTGCTCATAATGTGTTCCATTAGCTTCACCCCTACTCCCATAGAAACTTGTTATATTGGTTTCTTTTCTTTGTAATATTTCTCTGACCCTGAAAGCTAGATATATGTTTAAAGGGATCATGAGGTTAGATCAGGCCCACCCAGATAATCTCCTCTGCTTAAAGTCATTTGTACAGATCACATTACTGGAACACAAGGTAAATTTCATTACTTTACTAGCCCCAGCATTATACAGGGTATGTGCCCAAGAAGGACAGGGATTATGGATATCATTCTAGGGTTACACCTCCCACAACAGAGGGTAGATAACCATCCCAAAAGCTGAAGAGAGACAAATGCCCACAAGGGGAATAGGATCGTAGCATCATCTTAAATGAAATGAAAGCTTTCACGTGCCATCCACAAAGGCAGAAGAAACATTATACTAGGACTTTTGAAGAAGCACTGAAGGCCAGGTGTGTGCTAGCGTGAAGATGTAAGGTTCCTGGGGTAACGGCCTCAGGGAGCTTCTCAAACTTGAGTGGGCTTTTTTATCCAGGAACTCCAAACAGTGTGCATACAGCTGGGATGGGGTGAGAAATCACCTTCCAGGGCCCTGGTGGGAGAAAGAATGCAACAGATCCTGGGAAGTCCTATCAGGTAGGTATCCCTTACCGAGCCCAAGGCAGTTTGCAGGGGAAAGAACATTACCTGATGAGATACCTTCAGAACTGGGAGAGGGAAAGTTGGTTCAGCTTTAGCTACTCTGCCTCACAAGGGGCAGAAAGGAAAAAGTAAATCACTAAATCAGGGTAGAATGTTTCACAGAGAGTTCAAGACTAGCGGTAGGGACTAACTGGAGCTGGGGGAAGGAAGTTAGGATATGTGGATAAAATTCTAATCCCGAAAGGGACAGAAATACAGAGAGAAAAATGCACTCATAAGAACAAGCCTCAAATGTGTTGTAGATTTCAGATCCCTCGGGGTGTTTAAAACAGCGAATGTTGAAGACTTTTGTGGAAAAGATAAACAACATGCAAGTCTGGGATAGGTAATTTCACAGAGAGATAGAGAAGGTAAGAAAGAATAAAATGAAAGTGCTAGAAATAAAAGAAAACATAGTCACAGATAAAGAATAGCTCTTGAGGGCTTTTCAGTAGATTCACAACTGAAGAAATCACAAAATTGAAGATGAGGTCATGTAAATTACACAAACTGGAACATAAAAAGAAAACAAGTGGAAAAAAATAAGTAGAAAAAATTGGTTGTGACACAACATCAATCAGGAAAAGCTATACATAGCTGGAATCAGAGAGACAAAAGAGAACATAGGATAGAAGAAATTGAAGAAATAATGGCCAAGTTTTAAAAAAAAAATTATTTATTTACTTATTTCTATTTTTTACAGACTGCAATTTTGATTCATTGTACACAAATGGGGTACATCTTTTCATTTTTATGCTTGTGCACAATGTAGTTTCATGCCATTTGTGTACTCATACATGGACATAGGGTAATGATGTCTATCTTATTCCACCATTTTTTATAGAGGGAAAATATAAAAAATGGCCAAGTTTTTATTCATAAATTAATCAAAAACAGCACATCATAGATCCCAGGGAGGAGGAGGCACAGTAAAGGTGCAATGCCTAGGCAGACCCAGAACTGGAGGAAACCAAAGACACAGAGAAAATATTCAAGAAACCAGAGTCCAAGGGAAGCATGTTCCATGTAGGAGAATAAAAACGCAATAAGTCAACATTTGTCGAATGCAGCTAAAGCAATGCATAAGGTGAAGTGTACTGCACTAAATACATGGAAGAGAAATGAAGAATGTTCTAAAAATCGTCATATGATTTTCTACTTTGGGAACAAGAACTAGAAGAGTAAGTTGAATGTAAAGCAAAAGTAGGGATGGGTTTCATAAAAGTTAAGTGCAGAAATCCATGGAATTTAAACCAGGAAAATAATTTTCAAAATCAATGTAAACAAAAGCAAGTTCTTTATAAAGATCAATAACATTGATGAATCTAGTTAGATCAAGCAAGAGAAACACAAATGGACAAAGACGTAAATGAAAAATATCAGAACTGAAAGATGGGCTATTTTCACTGATCTCACAAACATTCAAAGATTTCTTATTCCACAAAAATCTTTTTTTTTTTTTTTTTTTTGACGGTGCTGGGGATCGAACCCAGGGCCTCAAGGCAAGCACTTTACCAACTGAGCTCTCCCCAGCCCCACAAAAATCTAAATTGATGAATTGGACTTCAATTAAATTAAGAACTTCTGTTCTTATGTTAACTGTTAAGATGCCCAACTGACAAACTCTGTACTAGGACAAATTATTTGCACATGAAAATATGTTCTATAATGTTCTGCATCTAGAATATAGATTTTTTTAAAACTTTCCAAACTCAATAATTAGAAAACAAACATTCAATAAAAGAGATAATGAAATAATTTAAATAGAAATTTCATCAAAGAAAATATACAGATAACAAAGTAGTACATCTGAAGTTACCAAACACCATTCATCATTAGTATAATGCAAATTAAAACCAAATTATATACTGGTATACACATATGTAAATGGACAAAATTGGAAAAAATGAATCTTTTTTGTGGCAAACACTGCTACTCATGATAAGCAATTTTGAGGCTCACATTTTTCTGCAGTGCAAACAACATTTTAAAGAAACCTTGAAAAGTTTGACAATTTCTAATAAACATAACCTTGACATATAGTCTTCCATTCATGAATATTTACCAAAGTGTAAGGAAAAGTTATGTTTGCAAGAAACTATGAAATTATTAATCACAAAAATTCCTGAAAGTAATCTAAGTGCCTTTCAACTCATGGAAAATGAAAACTGTTCAATCTATTTGATGAAATACACTCCAGCAATAAGACGAATAATCTGTTGATGTAAATAATAACATGAATTTTAAAGAGTGCCAAATGCAAGAAGCAACACTCAAATTCTATATTATATGATTACATCTATGTAATGTAATGACATTCTATGTAAATTAAAACTATCTGGATAGAAAACAAACAAGTCTTTAGCTAAGGGTTAGGTTGGAGTATAAGACATGTACTTTGTTCGTTTACAAAGTACATGAAAGACACGGGGGAATTACATAATTCTTTAATCTTGATTATAGCGGTGGTTGAATGTCTATATGCATGTATCAAAACTTACAGAACTGTATACTAAAACAGGTAAATTTTGTTACACGTAAATTATAACTTAAATTTTAAATTAAGTAATTTAACATAGGAAATTTTAAATTATACTTTTGAAGAAGATATATGAAAATGACCAAATAAGGGTATTATGTGTTCAGTATCATTAACTATGAATGAAATTCAAATTTACCTTACAAGTAATATAAATGGAGTAGGTAGGATATATACATGTATGTTGTGTTTGCCTATATTACATTTTACATATATATGTATATATTAACATGTGCATTACAAGTAATCACATTGCATGATTGTGGGTGTGTTCAAGACAAACTAAAGTTCTAAATCTGGTTGTAGAGGACACAATGAAATTCTCCAGCTTGAGTTGAATTTATTATCTACAGGGGAAATTTCTTCTGAAAGCTTACATTTTAATGTTAAGGTCTTTTCTTGATTGAATCAGGTCCACAGTTATATCCCTTACATGAGGTCAATCACTTTTCCTCATAGAAACAGACTGGGGATTGATTGGGTAACTGGAAACTATGACTTACTTAAGTTCATAAATAAAACTGAGAGTCATAGAGCCCATCATTGGCAGGTATTAGTTTGTTTATTTGAATTCATGCTTTTTTTCCCTTATTCTTTGAGATGTGATTTTGCTGGGCTATCCAATGAAGTCTTGAATTCTTGGGCACAAGCGATCCCTCCGCTTTCTACTTCTAATCAGGGTAGACCACAGCTGCATGCCACACACCCAACTGAACATATGTTTGTCATGTGGAGCAAATCCTTTTCTTGTGAGAAACATTAAAAGATACTATAAATTTAATTGAATATATAACAGTGCCTTATTTGGGCCAGTTTCTATTTTCATAAATAGTGTATGAGATTAATTTATTTCTTACAATTTAAACAGAATAATAATAGTGGCTAAGAATTTGTGAATTTGTACTATCCACATTACTGAAATTTTTGTAACCAAAAAGTATTCACATTCTTGTATTGTTTGACAGAATTACAGCAAAAAATGCTTCCTAAAAGAGAATGGATAGAAGTCAATCATTTATTGGAAAAAGTTACTTTCATCATACAAATACAATTCACAGCATAAATTTCACCTCAAAATTATAGACAAATAATGTCATATTTTTTTTCTATTGAAGAAAATGACATATATCATATAAACACTGTACCTGTTTTCTTAGTTTTAAAGAATATTAATTGATTTCTCAACTTGACATCTCAGAATATATAATATTAACATGGAAAAAGTTCAATAGATTCTATAAGTGAAACTTGTAGAGACACAGAAACATTACAATGCAATTTTGAAGATCGAAACAAACAGAAATTTGCAAAAGCAACAAGACTAACTAATAACACATGATTATAGGTAGATTTCTCATCAGTAATTTTGGAGCCCAGAAGGCAGTAGGCTGATATATTAGGAGGGCTTAAGGAAAAAACATGAATAAACAATCCTATATCCAGCAAAACTGTCTTGTAAGTGTGAGGGAAAAATTAAGATATTCTTAGAGAGAGAGAGAGACAGAGAGAGAGAGAGAGAGAAAAAAAGAAAGAGAAAGAATAAATTGAGTTTATTAAAAACAGGCTTTCCCATCAAAAAATTACTTAAAAAAAAATCTATGGGTTAAATGAAAGGACAGGGCAAGTTAATCTGCAGAAAACTACTTTCTCGCAAGTAAGTCTGGATGATTGCTCTTTGGGATGCTGTTCATACAAGCAGACAAAGCCGGCTAATGCTAACAATGCCCTCCTTCTGTGATACATTGAACCCTGCTACCTTATTGAGGGCAATTTGGAAAGGATATGCATCCCTTTTTCAGTCAATTAGTGCTCGAAAAAACACCCTGATGGAGAGGAGGTACTGTTTGGCCAAGACATTCAGAGGTACGATCAGTCTGTCAAAGCTGAATTCTTGGAACAGTCTCTGATCTCTTATAAACTTGACCTGATTAATCATGTCTCCCATGCTTATTATGGGCACTTTCTCTGGCTTTCCTGCTACTTACCCCACCCATTGCCCTGGCAAGACTGTTGTGAATGAGGTAAATAAGTGTTAAGAAAACATGCTATAGCTTTAAATGTTCACATTATAAAACAAGAAATATCTCAATTAAAATCCTTAAAACTTAAAACAAAATTTGAAAGAACAAATTATATCCAAAGCTAGAAGAAGGAAAGAAATAATAAATATTAGGAATGATGTAAATAAATAAATAATGGAAAAGAAATATAGAAAAACTAATAAAATTTAAAGTTCATTGTTTTAAAAGTTTAACAAAATTAACAAACTTTAGCAAGGTGGATTGAAACAAAAGAGATGACCCAAATACTAAAATCAGGAAAAAAAATCTAAGGACCTTCATAGCAATTTTACAGAAATTAAACAAAAATTATAAGTGAGTGTTACCAGAAATTACTGGCTAATGAATCAATAATTTTAATGACATGGACAAATTATTGGAAATCACTCCCCGAACTTTTAGATTTAGACAAAATCATTCTGAAAAAGACAATCTCAATAGATCTATCACAATAAGTAAATTGAAATATGGATTCAGCCACCTAAATAAGACAAGTCTTGAACCAGACAGGTTCACTGATGAAACCTAATGAACTTCTAATGAGGAGCTCAAGCCATTACTCTATACCAATTCTTCTCTAACATTCCCAGAAATGAAGATGAGACAGCACATTCTAACATTTTTTTTTATGGAGGAAAAATACGATCATCTCAATTAGTGCAGAAAATACAACTGACAAGTTTCCATACCCTCTCTTAATAAAATTAACCAAAATACTAGGAATAGAAGGATCTACCTCAACATAATGAAAACCATGCCTGAAAAATCCATAGAAACTTCATTCTCAATAAGTAAAGACTACAGTCTTTTTCCTTAGATAAATAACAAGACAAGATTGCCTGGTTGCACCGCTTCTTTTGGACATACTGCTACAAGGTCTAGCCAGAGCACCTGGGCAAGGAAAATAATTTAAAATTTGTATTGGGAAGGAAGAAGTAAAATTAATATTACTTAAGATAATGTGACCATTTGTGTAGAAAACCCTAAAGAATTCACAAAACAAAAACTTTTAGAACTAATATATGAATTTATCAGAGGATTACAATATTGCAAACCAGTTAAAAAATCAGTGTTTTTATATACTAATTATAAGCAATCTGTAAAGGAAGTTATAAAAACTATTCAATTTACAATAATATCAAAATAACATAACCAGGATGTGGAAGAATCCATCCATCTATCTATCTTCTATCTATCTATCTATCTATCTATCTATCTATCTATCTATCTATACATAAACGCACACACATATATACAATAAAGCGAATTCCACTTTTATATTTATCTATAAAGCACCAATTTAAAAACTAAGGATGGGTTAGGAGATAGCTCAGTTGGTAAAGTGCTTGCCTTGCAAGTACAAGGCCATAAGTTTGATCCCCAGCACCACAAAAAAAAAAAAAAAAAAAAAAAAAAAAAAGGAAATAAATAGAAGGAATCCAAGTAAAGTAGAGGAAGGGAAATAGGAGGAGAGAGAAGGGAAGGGAAAGAGGAGGCATTGAGGACTAAAATGGAGAAAATTAAATTTCATGCATAATATGATTGTCAAAAAATCCAACTGTTATGAATAATTACAATATACTTACAAAAGAACTTTTAAAAAGTATAAAATAATGGTGAAAAAATAAAGAATGCATAAATAAAAGGAAATACATCCCATGTTCGTAGACCAAATGATAATGTACCAAGATATCATTACTATTCAAAGTGAGCTACAGATTCAAAGCAATCTCCATTAGAACCCCAATGATGTTTTTTTCAGAAATAAGAGAATCCATTAAATAATAAATGAGCTAAGCAAAGTAGCAAGATTAAATGTTAAAATGTTAAAAATTGGTTGTCTATAGACTAACAATGAACAATTCTTAAGGGACACTATGAAGACAATTTTATTTACAGTAGCATCAAAAAGAATATACTACCCCTGGCATAGTGGCACATGCCTATAATCCCAGTAACTTGGGAGGCTGGGGCATGAGGATCACACATCTGAGACCAGCCTCAGCAACTTAGTAAGGCCCTAAGCAACTTAGACCTTCACCTTAAAATAAAAAATTGAAAGTACTTCTGATGTAGCTCAGTGTTCAAGCATCTTTCAGTTTGATCCCCAGTTTCTGTAAAAAAATGAATATAATAGGAATTAATCAAGGTAGTTAAAGACTAAAGGTCATATGATTTTTTTTCAAATGATCCAACTTCATATGAAATCTCAAGGATCTTGAAGAGCAAAATCAATTTTATGAAAGGAACAAATTAGATGATTCACACTTTCAAATTTCAAAACATAATACAAAGCTATAGGCATTGATAGTGCTGTTCTCAGACACAAGCCCAAATAAATACAATTTTCTCATACTAGACAAAGGTGCCAAAAATATGCAATGGAGAAAAGATAGCCTCTTCAACAAATGGTGCTGGGAAAACTGGAAATCCATATGCAACAGAAGGAAACTAAACCCCTATCTCTCACCCTGCACAAAAATCAGCTCACAATGGATCAAGGACCTGGAAATCAGACCAGAGACCCTGCATCTTATAGAAGAAAAAGTAGGTCCAAATCTTCAACTTGTTGGCTTAGGATCAGATTTCCTTAACAGGACTCCCATAGCACAAGAAATAAAAGCAAGAATCAATAACTGGGATAGGTTCAAATTAAATAGCTTTCTCTCAGCAAAGGAAACAATCAGCAATGTGAAGAGAAAGCCTACAGAGTGGGAGAAAATCTTTGCCACTCATACTTCAGATAGAGCGCTAATTTCCAGAATCTATAAAGAACTCAAAAAACTCTACACCAAGAATACAAATAACCCAATCAACAAATGGGCTAAGGATATGAACAGACTCTTCACAGAAGAAGATCTACATGCAATCAACAAACATATGAAAAAATGTTCAACATCTCTAGTAATAAGAGAAATGCAAATCAAAACTACCCTAAGATTCCATCTCACCCCAATTAGAATGGCGATTATCAAGAATATAAGCAATAATAGGTGTTGGAGAGGATGTGGGGAAAAAGGTACACTCATACTTTGCTGGTGGGATTGCAAATTAGTGCAGCCACTCTGGAAAGCAGTGTGGAGATACCTTGGAAAACTTGGAATGGAACCGCCATTTGACCCAGCTATCCCACTCCTTGGCCTATACCCAAAGGACTTAAAATCAGCATACTATAGAGATACAACCACATCAATGTTCATAGCTGCTCAATTCACAATAGCCAGATTGTGGAACCAACCTAGATGCCCCTCAATTGATGAATGGATAAAGGAACTGTGGTATACATATACAATGGAATATTACTCAGCCATAAAGAATAATAAAATTATGGCATTTGCAGGCAAGTGGATGCAGTTGGAGAATATCATGCTAAGTGAGATAAGCCAATCTCAAAAAACCAAAGGAAGAATGATCTTACTGATAAGCGGATGATGACACATATAGGGGGTGCGAAGGGGGCAAGAATGGAGGAAGAAGGGATGCTATAGAGGGATAAGAGGGGTGGGAGGTGTTGGGGGGAAGAAAAAAATAACAGAATGAATCAAAACTATTACCTAGGTAAATGTATGTTTACACAAATGATATGACTCTACTTCATGTACAAACAGAGAAACAAGATGCATCCCATTTGTTTACAATAAAAAAAAAGAAATAGTGTTGTTTTGGCATAAATAGGGAAATATAAACTGATGGAATAAAATATACAGCCTAGAAATAATATCATATGTATATCCCCAAAAGATTATGGAAAAACAAGCCAAGGTCATATAAGAGAAAAAAACAATTGTTTTAAATAAATGGTCCTGTGATAAATATTTAAATAATAAACTTGAATCCTGACCTAAAACCATGTATGAAATTATCCCCAAAAGGAAAAAAGATCTGAACCTAGGACTTAAAACTATAAAAACTCGTAGAAGACTATATTTGGCGAAAGCTTTATGACATTGTTTTTGGCAATAATGTCTTGGGTATAATACCAAGGGCACAAAGAACTAAGGAAAAAAATCTACAAACTGAATGTTATGAAAATTGTCCTTGAACATCATTATCAAGAGGGTGACAAGGCAATCAACACAAGTGGACAAAATGTTTGTAAATCAATTATCAATGTCCACTGTATAGAAAGAACTCCCAAAACTCATCAGAAATAAAAACAAAACAAGACAAATGGAAGACAAGATGCAAATAGACATTTTTTAAGGAAGACATATCAGAAGGTCAATAGGCACTTCAAAATATTGCTCAACATCAGTAACCATTAGGAAAATGCAAATTTACACTACAAGGAGATACCACCATCCCCTCATTAAGATGGCTACTAAAAGCAAATAAAACAAAACAAAAAACAGAAAATAAATTCTGATGATGATGCCAAGAAATTAGAAAACTTGGGCATTGCTGGTGAGAATGTAAAACAGCACAGTCACGAAATGGGATAAAACTATAGTGGTTTCTCAAAAACTAAAAATAAATTTACCATAGGATTCAGCACTGGGTATATGCCCCCCAAAATCAAAAGCAGAGTCTTGGTATTTGTACACCCATGTTCACTGTTGAATTGTTTACATTACTAAGAAATGGAACAAATCCAGTCTGTCCACGGATGGATAAATGGATGAAATAAGTATGATGTGTGTGTCCAGTGGAATATTAAGAAAACTTAAAAAGGAATAAAGTTCTGACATACACTTGATGTGGATGAAGCTTGAGGATGTTGTACAAACTAGATAAGTCAGTCAACAAAAATGAAAAAAAGTGAGCTGAATTATATACACTTACATTAATATGAAGGACTTAGAGTAGTTAAAAATCACAGAATCAGAAAGCAGAATAGTGGCAGTGCAGGAGGGTGAATGGGGAGCTATTATGCAGTGGATTTAGATGTTCACTTTTATAAGATCAAAAGCATTAAGGAGATGATATTTGTGATGATTATGCAACATTATGAATATACTTGTTGCTACTGAACGGCATATACCTTATGCTATTTTCATTTTATTAAAATTATACAATTTTCAAAAAGTAGGAATAAAAACTGGTAGAAGCATGTTGCTCTCCTTATAAATGTTTTTCATGGTTTGAACCCTTAAAGAATCAATTATTACCTCTATATTGGTAGGCAAAAAAGTACTTAGTTCACCTGAGTCTTTTTCTACCTGCAAAATTAATAGTAAGATATCTATCTATCTATATATATATACATATATATTTTGTTGTGCTATTATGTTAATTTTGTTACCTGAGAATTTAACAAGAACTTAGGAAACCACAAGTCTCTTAAAATGATACTAATTATAGAATATTGTTTTGATAAATATGCATACCTCCTTGTATTATAAGAAACAAAGTCCTTGTTTTGCATCATTTCATACAGCAATTACAGTTTCTAAAACAGAACCTCTTTTACAAGTCTAGCCAGAATGATCTATTTTTTGATCTATGTCAAATAAATTGAGTTAAAATAAGCCATTTTGTTTGCCTGCCTAAGAAAATCCCTGTAAGACTTTTTGAAACCCATGAGTACTCTGAGCATTTGGCATCCGGGGTGGGGCAAAAGCTTTGCTTGCATTAGCTAAGTAACTGTGTCCAGTCTTTGCTTCAATGCAGCACTCCAGAGTAGCAGGGCACAATGGCTTCCAGGCAGTTTGGGAACAATTGTCATGCCCTATTAACAAACATAAAGAGAACAGTATGTTTTCGTCTATTATCCAGGGCTGCACTTTTTACTGCTGCCTCTCTAGCCCTTTATTGTGCTAAACAGCAGGCAGAGGGATGGTGACAAGTTGAAGCCCACTTCTATCTTCAGACTGTACTCTAGTGATAACCACATGTTGCCCAGAGCTAAAAGATCAGTTCCCTTTGCTCTTCCCACTCTTATTATGTGGTGAGAAAACACTGATGAATGTATCCAGAAGTTGTTTGACTTTGTTTTAAAATCTCCTTGCATGAACAAGCTAAAAATATACCTTCCAGGCTGTAACATTTTGGCAGAGCTATTTATTATGACATGCAAACATTGAACACTAGCCAAAATGGAACGTGGCTTCACATGCTAAATGAGTTTGACTATTGATATTTTTATGAAGTCTTTATGAAAAACAGAGGGAATGAAAGCATAAATAAATATTAATTAATCAGAAACCAGCCAAAATGATAATTATCAGCAGAGATGGATAGTCCCTTACCATAATATACCAAAGGTCGATCTGTGTTGTGCCCTATGGCAGGACAGACTTAAAAGTTTAGTAAGAGAATTGATCTCATATGTCATTATTGCAGTAAAAATAGCAATGATAACAATAACAATTAATAATAATAAAGCAAGTAGTCATTTTTCAAGATGCCTGACAAACTTGAAGAATAATTACTAATTTGAGGTAAAGGAAAAGCTGTGATATACACAACTGTCCCAGCTGTGTTTAAGACTAAGATTAATATCACATAAAATTATATGATATAATGTACTATAATATATAATATTTATGGAGCTATATTAATTTCATTGTGTAGTTAAAATTGAGAATGTTATGTCAAGTTTGAGAAAGAAATACTGCCATAATTATAATTTACATAGGATACACATTTGAATATGCATACTAAATCACCCTTATCATACTTAAATTATTTCTATTTTGTTTCTACTATTATAAGTGATGATGTCTTTGATTATGAGTGAAGTTTGGGAAAATATTGAAATTTTTTTCCATATCATACCCTTCTTTTCTTTTATTTCCTATTTTTTCTAGTAGAGCTATCTCCACTTCCTTGTTCTTTATGTTATTGATATTGCTTTTGATGATTCTTGAATTATCTGCATCAGATACTTTATAGATACTCCTATAAATCATGGATTTGTGATGAGATTCTTTTGTTATCTCAAAGGGTTAGTGATCACGCTTTTCTTTCTGTCCTTTCTTAACATGCAGTTATATTTTCAGACTCTCAGGGTGCTTGTGAATGTGTCCTGGGTGATGGTGATCTTTCTTTCAGGTGGTTGATTTGGCAATATCTACACAACTCCTGTTTTTGCACATGTGCAGGAATAAGGTCTTAATATAGGTACTCAGTGTCAAATAGTTTTGGGTGGACTCCTACTTACTTTGGAATTGCCTTGGAAGTGAGTCCCAGGTAACAGATGTCTTATACCAGTTAATAAGATTGATGCTCTCTCTGCATTTACTCTGTTGATTGGTTCTGTTGGCAACTTGTACAGACAAAATTGTAGCTCTCAATTCTTGATGGTACTATCAAATTCAGGATTTCTACACAAAATCAAAACAAAATTTTATGAAAATGGTAAGAAGCTCATACAGCCAAACTGCTAAGCGAAAACTTTATGAAAGAAAAGATTTTCTTTGTTGAGAGGTTATGGCATTAATTCCACAACTATAGTATGAAATTCATCTTAATAACTATAGACCCAAACTGTTTGTTGATTTGTGCAATTCTTAATGGGGTGTTTCTTTATAGTCACTGCTGCATATATTACCAGAGAAGACAGAAAAAAAATCATATTGGAAATTTTCTTTATCATAAAAAAGAACTCTTCTATGAGCCAACAAAAATGTGTGTATGTATGCTTCAGATAAATAGATGATAATTACAAAATATTTTATTAACAGGTACACAGAAAAAAGAATGAAACTGGAATATCAGTTAAATTTAGGTTTAGTTTTCAAAAAGGATTTAATTATGCTATGTAGCCATGAAATAGTTTTCTTCATACAATTATGCTAGTCATGTTTCAATCTTCTGGGCTCAAATATTCACTGTTTTATTGTAGCAGGTAAATTTGCTTTGTGCCAAAACTTATAAAGGATCACTGTAAAAGCAGAACTGACATGAACATAAGGAATGTGACTGCACTTTTGTGAAAAGCTTTGTTGATTTCCTGGACACTGAGGTTGATCACTGAAACTAACTGATCTGTGACTGATGAAAATCAGATACAACCTAAGGAATAAATTACTGGTAGCATTCACAAAAAAAAAAAAAAAAAAAAGTCAAAAATATATTTTTTTCCTTGTAAGTCTAATTAGAAGGTAACTTTCCATGATTTTCAATTTTTTTTAAATTAAATGAAGGACCTGTTCAAAAGAAATAAAAGAAATCTAAGTAGAACCAACTTATAGAAATAGATGAATTCAAACACGCTACGTTTTAATGGATGGTCCACTTTCATGTATCTCTCCACTTTACCTACCATGTGCACATTACACACATTTCCCACATTCTGACTCATGCACAGAGAAGGACAGAGACCGAGAGATCAGAATAGAGAAAGGAGGATGGGGGGAGAGAGAAAAGAGAGAGAGAGAAAGAAAGAGAAAAAGAGAGAGAAAAAACACTCTTTTAAGGAAGACGTCACTGAGATATGAAAACCTGTTTTAAATTCTCCCCTATTCCATGCAGGTTTCTCTTCTTAATTTTGGGTTTAACTAATGCATTTGTGGAATTCTTGTGCATAAAGGCAGTAATAATGCAGATCTGTATTTTTATCAGAACTAATCACTTGGTGACTGGACTTGTTTACAATAAGTATCACCAGCAAACATCAAATTAAGAGTGATGGTGAGTTGAGCTGCTATAAACATTGATGGAACCAACCTAGGTAACCTGGGTATCCTTCCAGAGATGAATGGGGAAAGAAAATGTAATACATATATATACAAACACACACACAATATAATATATACAATGTAAAATACATTATACACACACACACACACACACACACACACACACACACACACAATGGAATATTACCCAACTTTAAAGAAGAATGAAATTATGGCGCTTGCTGGTAAAGGGATGGAATTTGAGAATATCATACTAAGTGAAATAAGCCAAAACCAAAAAACCAAAGACCAAATGTGTTCTCTGATATTCAGATGCTGATTTACAATAAGTGGGGGAGGTGTCTAAGGAAGAACAGAGTTACTTTATATTAGGTAGAGGGGAGTAAAGGGAGGAGAAGGAGTATGGGGTTAGGAAGGATAGTAGAGTGAAACAGACATTATTAACTCATTTACATATATGACTGCATGACTCATGTGATCCTACACCATGTACAATCAGATAAATGAGAATTATACTCCATTTATATATGATTTATCAAAATGCATAAATGCATTCTACTGTCATGTATGACTAATTAGAACAAATTTTAACAAAATTTTTAAAAAGTGATGGTGAGTCTAAATAATAACTAATGTACTTGATCCACTTACAAATACAGTTTGCTTAAACTCCTCAATGAGTGATGTGTTTAACACTTTTAAGCCTCAGATAATTGCATACTGTAGGTATTATTATAATACCATGTCTTAGTTACAGATGAAGAAAGCAAAGCACAAGGGAAATAACTTGTCCATTTTCATTTATTAAGTACTGAAGACTGAAATCTGAAATTTAAAGGGATTATCTAAGATTTATGTTAGATTCTTTATCAAAGAATTATTCACTGGGTTTTTAACAAAGAAATAATATAAAAAATAAAACCTGGGGCAATAATTACAATTATGAAATTCTTCACCCTTGGGATATTTGCATTGACACACACACAGGGAAAACTTTGTATGCCAATTATGTAATGTTGAAAAGAACATTCATTTTGTTAACTTCTCAGTGATATTTTATCAATATTGAATGTACTTCACTTATGTATAATCTATACAAGGTTTTTATAAATATAGAAGCATTCCATTACTCTCTGCATGAAAAATGCTACAATGTGATAATTACATTTTGCACAGTTATTAGAGGAGCTCATTCCTTCATTCCTACTACAAAATTAATTTCTATTTCAGCACATGCTATGTAGGGTTTCCTGAAAGAAAATTACTGTAAAACTCTCTAGACTTAAGAAGCCATCAGAATACTCTAGGAAGCACTACCATTTCCAAGAACAAGATAACAAACAAAGTGTGTAAATGTTGTTAATACAAGACAAGAAATAATGATGTTTGCTAGCATCCTCTTTACATGCTGCCCTTAAACATAGCTTGTAATTCCTAGAGCACAAAAGCCGATGATGAAGAATTCTCCCGCCTTAACTTATTATCCAGCCATGTGGAACCAAAGCACTTATCTTCATAGTACCTGAGAATTTCTCAATATCGGTTTGAATCAACATTAATTCCATTTAACAAGCAATTACACTTCTGTGCCAACTGCATAGCATAGCATCATGTTAAGTCTGTAGGATACCAGCTTAAATAATATATGCTATCTACCCTCAGTGGATCAGTAGTCTTTTAAATAAGATCATATAAAAAGATGCAATGAAAGATGAAGCCATAATATGAGATTGCATTGTGTGGTATGTGAGGATTGAAGAATAGCATCCGAATAAAATGGACTCCAGAGCCAAGGTTGAATTTCTAGAGGAATGTTGTCTTCCTGTATTCTCAAGTTCATATGTTAGTCAAATGGGTATTGTAAAGCATAGGTATTAGTCTGTGGCAAATCATAGTTGATTCAAATCACGTGACTTCCTTAATAAACCTCATGTCATTTATTATGGTAAACATCATAAACTGAAATGCAGTTTGAGAATGAGGCTGGGGAATGGCACATGTTGAATTGGTCATGAAAGTTATATGGAATTTCTGAAGAGTTTACAACTGAATATAACCATGATAATATATTTTACAAAGAGTATTCTGTTTGTGGTGTTGTGTCCGAACTGAAGACAATCTGATCAGAGGTCATAAATTTATTATTTTTATTATTGTACTAACCTAAATATTAAGAATCAGGAGAGTAATGTATGATGAATAAGACGTAATCTGGAGAATTATTATAAGAGTAGACTCTATAGAGTTTGATCAATATAAGGTTTGGAAGAAGTTGTAAGTGAGCATACAGAAGGCAAACATAATTCCAAGGTTCCTATTTTCGACAGATATTTTCTCCCAGTCTTTAATTAGTAAGAAAAGAGATATTGCAAATGGCACATATGCTAAGCCAAAGGTTGTGAATTTGATTTCTGATATGCTCGGTTTGTGGTTCCAGTGGAATACCAATGAAAAATGGTCATATTTTGTGTTAGAAGGGGTACCTAGTTGAGAAACCCAGAAGGAAGATGGAGACTCAGGAGTCATGAGCATTATATACTCTACTGAAAGTCATGAGTGTTGATGAACGCACCAACTAGAAATACAGGCATCTAAGGGGCAAACTGACAGAGGAGAGACCACAAAGAATCACCAAGATTTGCTTAGGCAAATATGATGTGATATCTACTAAAATGGTCCATCTAAATTTTTGACTAAGTATCTAGATATTAGAGTCAGAACACCTAGGCTCAAAATCTGGCTCTACCTCTTCCACAACATAGCAATTTGGGTAAGTCAATGAAGCTCCTTCAGCCTCCTTCATAGGTTTTTATGATTTTAATGTATCTAAACACCCCCTAAACAAAATTTTTGTTGAAACTTAGTTGCTCATGTGGCAGTATGAAGAAGTGGAATATCTTCAGGAGGTTCTACCCTCAGGTTAGGGCTTACTATTTCTATAAAGGGCTAAGAGGGAAGTAGCCAGGCCCCCTTTTCCTTCAATCCTGACCTCCATGTGAGGCACAACCTTCAAGGGTCCATCTGAGAAGCACAGTCGGGGCCCACTGCAGACACCGAACGTACCAATGAGTGTACCTTGGACTTCTTCAGTCTCTAGAACTGTGGGAATTAATGTCCACTACTGTCATTCTCTCACGTTCAGGTTTCAGGGAGAATGCGAGGGAAAAGGGAAGTACTAGGGACCAAAGTGGAGCAAATTATATTCCATGCACTTATGTTCATGTCAAATAAACCCTAATATTGTATATAACTACAATGAATTAATAAAAACATAAAGAATGAAATATCAGTAAATTTATGATTCTACTAAATGATCCACTCTTTTTTTTCAGTGGCCTGTAACCCAACTATGTTATGTTAAATTGCACATAACTTATTGTTGAATCTTAACTAATCTCTGCCATTTTTTTTCACTCATTTTGTAAAACTGAATAAATGCTGTTGTGTTCTTATTGGACTTTAGGCAGTTTTCTTATTAATGGAATATCCTCTTAGAGTTAAATTCTTATTCATGGAGATAAGTAACACACATAGAATATTCACTCAAAAATGTGTACATAAACAGTATAGAGTATTATTCATGAAAAAAATGCAAACAACCCAAATGATTTTGCCCTGATAAAGAAACATAATATGATAAACAAATACAATGGAATATTGTTCAGAAGTGAAAAAAATGTGGTGTCCCAATGTGGATGTATATTGAAAAGTTGGTGCTATGTAAAAGCAGCTAGTCACAAAAGACTTTATATTATTCTTTTCATATCATATGTCCACAAAATCTAACTCTATAGAAACAAGAAGAGCTTAATTACTGTGTAATTAAGGGGAGAATGGAGAATGATTGATGATGAGTACAGAGTTTCCTTTTTATTTGAGGAAAATGCCCTAAAATTAGATCATGGTGATGGGTTAAACGACTGTGAAAATACCAAAGTCCTTCCAAGGGTACAAATGAAGGAGGTGAATTATAGTGTGTGAATAAAGCTATTATAATAGGAATAAAATAAAGAAACTTTTATGTCAGAATATGATAACATTTTCCAGAGGACTGTAAAACAAGAAAGGAAGAGAGAGAGTAGAACAGGAATGGTCCATGGGGAAGATCTCACCAAGCAGGAGAAATGGCAAATGCAAAGGCACCAAGTCTTGGAACATGTCTGAAGAAGAGTAATAAGTTCATGTGGTGAAGCAAAAGTGACAAGAAAATTCACCAGAGATGAGAAGAGCAGTTAACAGTTGCCCAGACAGAGAAGATCCTTGTAGGACCTGAGAGGAAGTTCTTAGTTTTAGAAAGTTTTGAGTAGAACATGTCAACTGACTTGCATCTTATGGGGATCATTCTGGTCACTCCATGAAGACCGGGCTTAGAGGAGCAGGCAAGAATTATGAGCGACTTTCAGGAGGTTTCAGTCATTCAGAAGATGGAAAGATCCCCCATGTTCTTGGATAGGCAGAATTAATATTGTCAAAATGGCCACACTACCAAAAGTGCTATACAGATTCAAAGCAATTCCAATTAAAATTCCAATGATGTACCTTACAGAAATAGAGCAAGCAATTATGAAATTCATCTGGAAGAATAAGAAACCCAGAATAGCTAAAGCAATCCTTCGCAGGAAAAATGAAGCTGGGGGTATCACAATACCAGAACTTCAACTATACTACAAAGCAATAGTAACAAAAACAGCATGGTATTGGTACCAAAATAGACAGGTAGATCAATGGTACAGAATAGAGGACATGGACACAAACCCAAATAAATACAATTTTCTCATACTAGACAAAGGTGCCAAAAATATGCAATGGAGAAAAGATAGCCTCTTCAACAAATGGTGATGGGAAAATTGGAAATCCATATGCAACAGAATGAAACTAAACCCATATCTCTCACCGTGCACGAAACTAAACTCAAAATGGATTAGGGACCTCGGAATCAGACCAGAGACCCTGCAGATTATAGAAGAAAAAGGAAGTCCAGATCTTGAACATGTTGGCTTAGGACCAGACTTTCTCAACAGGACTCTGATAGCACAAGAAATAAAAGCAAGAATCAATAACTGGGATAGATTCAAACTAAAAAGCTTTCTCTCAGCAAAGGAAACTATCAGCAATGCGAAGAAAGAGCCTACAGAGTGGGAGAAAATCTTTGCCAATCGTACTTCAGATAGAGCGCTAATCTCCAGAATCTATAAAGAACTCAAAAAACTCAACACCAAGAATGCAAATAACCCAATTGACAAATGGGTTAAGGAAATGAACAGACACTTCACAGAAGAAGATCTACAAGCAATCAACAAACATATGAAAAAATGTTCAACATCTCTGGTAATAAGAGAAATGCAAATCGAAACCACCCTAAGATTCCATCTCACCCCAATTAGAATGGCGATTATCAAGAATACAAGCAACAACAGGTGTTGGCGAGAATGTGGGAGAAAAGGTACACTCATACATTGCTGGTGGGGTTGCAAATTATTGCATCCACTCTGGAAAGCAGTATGGAGATTCCTTAGAAAACTTGGAATGGAACCACCATTTGACCCAGCTATCCCACTCCTTGACCTATACCCAAAGGACTTAAAATCAGTATACTACAGAGATATAGCCACATCAATGTTCATTGCTGCTCAGTTCACAACCTAGATGCCCTTCAATTGATGAATGGATCAAGAAACTATGATATATATGTATATATATAATATATATATAATATATATATACAATGGAATATTACTCAGCCATAAAGAATGATAAAATGATGGCATTTGCAGGCAAATGGATGAAATTGGAGAATATCATGCTAAGTGAGATAAGCCAAACTCAAAAAACGAAAGGACGAATGATCTCGCTGATGAGTGGATGATGACACATAATTGGGGTGGGAGGGGTTAGTGAGGGTTAGGGTTAGAGTTAGGGTTAGGGAGGGGGGCAAGAATAGAGGAAGGAATACAGTCGTATTTGCTGAATACAGTCGTATAGAGGGAAAAGAGGGGTGAGAGGGGTGGGGGAAAGGGATAAAATAACAGAATGAATCAAACAACATTACCCTATGTAAATTTACGATTACACAAATGGTATGTCTTTACTCCATGTACAGAGAAACAACATGTATCCCATTTGTTTACAATAAAAAAAATTAAAAAAATAAAAAATAAAAAAAAAGAAGAGAGATAGCGATGGCCTGGTCAGGTTGTAGCATAAGATGAGGTTCAGTCATCAGATTTTGAATATGTGTCAGAGAAAAATAAATAGGAATTACTGGCAGAAAAAAGTACATCCTTTGCTGGTAAACATTACCTCTTCCTTTCTTCTTTAAAGGTTTCCAACAAGTTAGATTATTTCTTCTTCTAAAGTAGTTTCTAGGTCCCTTCATTTAGCATCTGTCACATATTACATGTGATGATTACTCCTCCAAGTTAAGTAAAATGATTGAGTGCATTGAACAGTGGACACTACAGAGATGAGCTTTATAAATACTTCAAGAAGAAGCCACAATGGAATCAGACATTCTGCCTATCATTTTGTGCTAGAGCCAGGTTTTCTCTAAGTATTGTTCTTCTGTTGAATATAAAATGAACTATTTTTCTTCCATTTAGGGAATGTGTTGAATAATTTATATATCTGAAGATGAAGTCACTCACTAGAATAAGATGCTAGTAGATAAAAACTATGAACCTCCTATACTAGTTACCACATTTATGTGTTCTGCTTCATATTCTCCTTAGCACATTTTCACAAGAATTGAAATACTATGCATGACATACAAACAATTTAAATATTATCTATTACTTCTGAATTTGGATAAGCATGCATATCTAAATACCTGAGTTAATTTCATTATGTAATACTTTTTCTATATTTATACAATTTCATATATTAAAGATTAAAAGAATCTTTTATCTTAATCCGAGTGTCTTTTCTGCTCCTCAGGTTTGAATATCCAAATGTCTATCTGTCTTCTCTGTTGGTCTTATGTAAACTTTAAACTTAAAGAGTTCACAATTTAGTCATTCTTTTTCACCTCTAAAGTTTCACATGTCATCACAATACTGTTCTCTTGTTTAATGCCATAATCACTACCTACTTGCCCAGTTCAGAAATCTACCATTCATTCCCTACATCATTTCTCTTATTATTTTCCCACATTACAGTTTGTCCTGATGCCTTCTCAAGTTCAGCTATATTTGATTCCCTCTTGGTCTGATCACTCTTGCTTTCTCTCCTATGCTATTAAGATAAACTTCTAAGTAAAATGATCTACTCACATTATTCACTCAATGGTCCTTTTCTATGAACATAATAGTGAATGATAACATCTGATAATGTTGAGTAATCAAATGATAAAACCTAAACATGACAACTGAAATATCAGTTTCTTAATAAATTTATTAACCATAATGGTTAATATGGTTATATTCTATTGGATACTTAAGGACAAAATATTTAAGGGTATTTAATATAGTCTCATCTATGTGAGAAAGTTAATCGTAAGTTCAATAGTGTCAAGGTGTTTCCACTGCTTTTTTTCCAAAGACTCATCATAAATCTGGACCCTGATTATACAATGAATGGATGCCTAAATGAAAGAAAAAAATAAGTAGACAAATAAAAATTTTATATGCCAACTGACATTTTAAATTTCTATTGTTTCATTACTTGACATGTATCCATTAAAATATTTGTTACGTGAGTGAGTAGAAGACTATATATGTGTCACTGAGATTGATATAAACACCCAAAACTTCCAATCTACAAAATTCATTTCTATCAATCAAATCCATTTAAAAACATCACTTTCCATAGAGTCCCTTCTCCTGCTTTCCCAACCCTTCATTATTCACTCTTCTCTAAATTTCCAAATTTGAGTTAATCATTAAATTTGTGATTTTAACTGAAACACCTCAGAGAAAGAAATTACAATGGAAGCAGTAAATAATTTCCTTTTAGAAAGCCATGATTTATTGCATGAAGTAAGCTCCCCCATCCCCCAAAGCTTTACCCACAGTACACAAAAAATGATTAAGAAGTGCATACATTCTACAGAGTCTGACATTTGTCTTATACTGTTTGGGCTACAATATAACAACATGCCATATAGTAGATGTGTCATAAAGACTAATTGATGTCTCTCAATTCTGGAGTCTGGGAATTCCAAATTCAAGGCATTGTGAGATTTTGTGTCAGGAAAGGAGTTGCCTTCTCATAGATGGTGGCTTCTTATGGTATCTTTACATGATGGCAGATCACTCTCTGGAGACTTCTCTCATAAGGACACTAATTCTTTTCAGAGGGCTCTGCTATCATGATATAATCACTACTCAAAGTCTCCATTACCTTGGAGAATAGGATTATTAATGTACATATTTTGAGGTGACCAGATATTCAAACCATAGAACATTTGAAGCAAACTTGGTAGAATTGTAATGTTATTATATAGATAAATATTAAAAATAAAAAGAATTGTGAATATATTAAAATTCAATATAAAAAAATCACAACTTTTATATATAAGGAAAAATCCTCAAATATTAGTCCAAAGCAGTAGTATTCACAATTTCAGAAAAAAAACATAATAAAATCTATCCAAAATGAGCATTTTTAAGTAAGTAAATAAATAGGCTTTAAAAGCATTTTAAAATAAATTCACTGGTACTCTGCCAATACATTTTAAAAGTTACACTCTCTTTTTACTTAAATGTCAAGCCTAAGAATACCTGTAATAACAGTTCCTCCTTAGCACTTAAGAAAATTTATATATGAATTCAGATGAACAGACATAGAAAGGAATTTTAGTTTTTAATACTTTTTGCCACAATTTTAAGGATTGTTTTAACTCTTGTGATGTGAAGACAAGCAATGTGAAAGCATGCATCAAAATCCCCTAAAAATATATCACGCTTAACCAACTGTTACTCTCTACATAAAGTTAACAGTGGAAAACTGTTAGGAAAACTGAAGAAAAGATATGCAGCAATATGTATATATGCTATAATATTATTATGTTTATGGGAATCATATATACAGAGAAATAATAGAATTAAACTCATTAAGCCCTAAAGTTTAAAATAGACTAGTCTGAACATTTCCTGGAAGAAGTGAGAAAGTAATGTGAACATAAGTACAAAATAAACCTTATACACAATTATTAAACCCTTGGAGTTTCTGAAATACCCCACTCAAATGCATAGCATTATGCTCTTAATAAACTTCCCATTAGCTATTAACTTCCCATTGAGCTCTTTGCTTTAGGTATTGTGATTTTTCAGTTTATTGTGAGTCTTCAGTTTATTGTAATCCATAGAGCTAAGTCCCGAAAATAGCAGCCACATTTTTCAAGTTTGACCTTAGAGTCAAGGAGAATTGGAGCAATTGATTTTACAATTTTACTAAATATTTTGACTCTACATGTTATAAAGTAGCCCATGAATTTCAATGTTCTGTACTCTCAGGTAATTATGTTTATAATGTGATTAACCTAAATACGATGTGAGGGTTAAATTACCATTTTGTTACAATATGGATGCTTAGGTCAAATACGATATATGAATACCCTTATAAAATGAGCCAATATAATAGTACCAAGTCATAATATTGACAAATAACCCAGTTGGATAAGTGCTCTATGAAGTTCTACATTTTCATCTTATGTTCCATCTAATCTTTTAAAAATATGTCATTAATTATGTTTATTTTACACATAAGGAAGTTAAAGCATAGAACTTGCCATTCAAAGTTCACACAGGTGATGGGGGTAAGATGGAATCTGTGATCACCGATCTCAAATTCCACACCCTTGCTGTGGTCTCTCTAGAAAGAGTTATGTCATCTGGTGCAATGCCAAAGGCTTTCTCTTCATTTGTACCATCTCTATGTTGATTGTAAAGTCCTGTGACCAGGCTAAGTATAACCCAACACGGGTCATATGGATTTATGAGGTTTTCTTCAAAAATATTCAATGAGGAAGGAGTATTTGATGCCGGATGAATGTTATGTATAAAGATGAAAAAGGAACAAAAGTAATTGAAGACAGGTAGTAAATTTCCTCCTTATGTGGACGAGTGGCCAGGTGTAATTTGTGTGGAATCAGAATTTTCAGATTCCAATGCTTATCATCTCTGAAAGTTCTCATTCATAGGTCACACACATTTTGTAAAAGTACGTGGCTTTTTTAAAATAACTACACAGAATTGAAGAGGTTTTCCTTTTTGTATGCAGCTAAGAACATTATTAATCAAATGTTATCAAAGACACAGATTTATTGTCCTTAAGTTCTGTTTTTATTGGAGCTATTGAGTCCCCATTGCAACAACCTAAAGAGTAAGCACAAAACCAGAGATTATGCTTTATTCAAAAATATTTTCATAGTATTGCATCATATGAAATATCTTGACTCTGCCTTAATTTCTTTGTCTTTTAACTATAAATTATTTTCTCTTAAATATTTTACTGGTTATTTGTATAACCCTAAAGCATGCACTGATGCATATTTGCATATTTGTGGTCTATAATTTTAAAATAGCAAGGCTTTAAGACATTTATATGTTGTAGTTAAAACATGAATCTTTCATATTCCTATTGCTAAAAGAAACAGATACACTTTCTTCCAAAAATTACTTCTTGAGTTTGATACCTCATTGGTGAGTTACTGTATATGGACTTGGGCAAAATGCACATTAAAAAGTTGTAAAATAACAGCAAAATAAGTAAAACAAAATAAATTACATTGATAGTGTAAGACATCTGACATTAAATGTATCCACATACAGTTTGCAGCATATTAGTTATCTACTATTGTATAACAAACAACTCCCCAACATTAGTGGCTTAAAGCAATATATTTTTTATTACTTCCCAGTGTCTGAGGATCATTCATTTCAAATGAATATTGTAGGGATGGCACACTTCTGCTCACTGTGATGTCCAGAGCCTCAGCTGGAATAATCAAAGTTGAAGAACTGAAATCTTAAAGAAGACTGGAAACTTCACCACCACGTTGATTCAAGAGAACAAGATGGAAGCAACAATTCCTTTCATGCCCTACTTTTAATAATTAAATAACATCTACTAGGCAACTTTCCATTCATTATATGGTACTAATAATCAGGCTCATATTTGATATGGTTAATTAGGTTGAGAAATACAGAATACATATACAAACCTTTTATCCAAACTCCTGTCTGAAGTGATTTGTCCAAACTCTATCATGACTTCTAGCAGCATCAGGTTCTGTCCCCATTATGACACCAAAACTTCTTGAAATGCTTTCATGAGAAAGTTCCATGCTAAAAGGATTTTATAATTTTTTTTCTTGCTAACACATGGATACCTAACCTACCTTTCTTTAGGCATGAATATAAGTAGCTTAGAATTTTCAGTATATATTTCTTGCAAAACTGAAGCACCTTTCTCTAAATTTTGAGAGCAGTTCCTTTGAAGTGTAATTGAGAAAGTTGGTGGTTCCACCACAAAAAATAGGACCCCTTAAGATTAAGAGATGGAAATCTCTCACCGGGAAAATGGACAGGCAAACTCACTCTCAGTCTTAAGTAGTTAACAGACACACCAGAAAATTAGTGCAGCAACCTTCAATGCTATGGAATTATGATAAAATACCTGGAGACACGAGGTTGAAAAATCAGTTTTCTGAGACTATGTAGTCTGCAGAAATATCAAGAAGCCAGAACCAGACCAGACAAAGTCACTGGGACATGGCAGTTTTCTTCCCTATTCTGAAAATTGTATTAGGAAGTTTCCCAGATGATTAGGAGAATGCCAGGTAGTGACAGGAAAACACATGTGTGGAAGTCACTAATGCAATCTGAAGTTACCTTGACTTTGTTGAAAAGCATACCCCAAGGTGGAGACTTAAGATGGTAATGAGACATGTACTGCATAAAGGAGAAGGATGTGGGAGAGCACAGGGACATATGAAACCCCACATCTACACATTATGGTATGGGAATTGGGTCCCTGTCTACCCTGTAGATAGCATAAAAGCTGTACATTTTTGTCCTTTGATCCAAGCTGACAGACTCAGTCAGTCAGTTGTGATATGTGAGTCAGTGAGTCTTATTCATTGACTTGAACTATACACATCTGATTCCTGTTACTATTGTTATTTTAATTAGTGCATAATTATTATACAGACTAGTGTTTTCATTGGGGCATTCCCATGCAGGCACCTAACACACTTTGATCCATGTCATCCAACAACATTTTCCCTTCCCCATCTCTTCTCTCTCCCCCTGATTCCCCTCTACCACCTACTCATCTCCCTTCTATTTACATGAGATCCTGTCCCTCCCATGCCTCTTCCTAATATGAGAGAAAACATAACCCTTGACTTTCTATGTCTGTGTTATTTCACTTAACATGATGCTTTCTGCTTCTGTTCATTTTCCAAGGAAAAAAAATGTGAGTTTTTTATCTTCTTTGTGGTTAAATCAAACTACAAAGTGTATACATACCATATTTTACTTGTCTGTTCATGTGTTAATGGACACCCAGTCAGATTCAGTAACTTGGTTATTGTGAATTGTTCTACTATAAACCCAGGTATGCTTTTATATCTATTGTATGCTGATTTTAGTTCTTTTTGGGGAAATATGATGGTTCTATTCCTAGTCTTCTGAGGAACCTAAATACTGATTTCCACTGTGGCTGTACTAATTTATGTTCCCACAAATAGTATACAATGTTTGTTTTTCCCCACAGTCTCACCAACATTTACTGTTATTTGTATCCTCGATGATTATCATTTCAACTTCAGTGAGATGAAATCTCAGGATAGTGTTGATTTGCATTTCCCTGAGGGCTAGAGATATTGAACATTTTTATGTAAAATTGTTGGCTATTTGAAATTTTCTTTTTGAGTATTGTGTGTTTACTTCATTTGCCCATTTGTTGATTTTTTGTTTGTTTGTTTACTGGCTCTGTGTTTTTTGTTTGTGTGTGTTATTCATATATTCTAGAAATTAACCCTCAGTCAGGAGAGAAGCTGACAAATATTTTCTCCCATTTTGTATGTTCCTTGTTCCCACTGTTGCTTCCTTTGCTATGCAGATTTTTAGTTTCATGCCATCCCATTTATTGATTCTTGATATTATTTCCTGAGCTATATCAGTCCTATTCAAAAAGTTGCTGGCTATGCCAACATATTGGAGTGGTTCCCCTGTGTTCACTCTTAGGAGTTGCAAAGTTTCTGGTATTATTTTAGGTCTTTGATATATTTTGAGTTGACTTTTGACAGCGTGAGAAGGATTTATTTTCAATCTTTTACATATGGATGTCCAGTTTTCCCAACACCATTTGTTAAAGAGGCTTTCTTTTCTCCATTGTAAGTTTTTGGTAACATTGCCCATAACTAGATGATGTAGCTGCAAGGTTTTGTCTCTGTCTTATATTCTGTTCCATTGGTTTACCTGCCTATTTTATACCACTATGAACCTGGTTTTGTTACAATGACTCTTTAGTATAATTTGAAGTTGAGTATTGGGATGCCTACAGTATTACTTTTTTTTCCCTCACAAGTGTTTTAACTATTCTGGATATTTTGTCCTGCCATATATATTTTAGTATACTTTTTCTATACTAGAAAATATCATTGATATTTTAAAGGAAGTTCTACTGAATCTGTAGATATCTTTTGGTAGTGTGACCATATTAACAATATTGATTTTTCTTATTCACGAATATGGGTGGTCTTTCCATTTTCTGGTTTTTACATCTATTTCATTCCCCCCACCAGTGGTCTGAAATTTTCCTTATAGAGGTCTTTCATCACTTTAGTTAGAGTTATACCTAAGTATTTTATTTTTTGGTGCTACCATGGATTATATATTTTATTTCCTGCTCTTGCAAAATTGCTCTGGCTTAAGTTTCAGTTACTGCAGGGGTTTCACCCACGTCCTGCATGGATGAGGGAATGCTTAACTGCTGGAGGACAGTGTGCCTCCTATAAATCAATTAATTACCAATAAATTTATCTAATCAATAAACACACAAGAAGCAATACTCTTTTCAAATGGGAGGGGGAGTGATGGATCAGGCTATACCAGATCTGGCCTCTAACAAGATGGAGTAGCCCACCTTTGCTTTATTTATAGTTGCACAGGTAAAGGGACTGGGACCAAGAGGGACTTCTTCTGTGAAGAACAGTATGGGGTGGAACTAAGGAAGCCATTTGTTCAGGAAACTAGCATATCATCAGATGGTAAGTCACTCCTACATGGGGCCACTTACTTCCTGGGCTATCTGGAACAGTTTGTCATGGCTGCCAGGTCCTGGGAGTTAGGTCTCTGTATCCCATAGCTCAAACAAATCTGATTTTGCTAGATATGGACAGCTCTTCACAAGTTACTACACTGAATAAAATTGGAGAGAGTAGGCATTCTTGTCTTATTCTAATTTTAGAAGAAATGTTTTCAATTTTTCCCCATTCAGTATGATGCAAACTTAGGAATGTTTCTTCAACCTATTTTTTCTTCACTGATTTTGTTATAAATTGGAGCTGAATTTTGCAGAAGATTTTTTTTTCTGCATCTATGAACTTTATCATGTGAAGGTGATCATTTTGTCCTTGATTTTATTTAAGTGGTGTCTCACATGTATTGATTCGTGAATGTTGGACCATCTTTTCATCCCTGGAATGAAACCTACTTGATCATGACATACAATCTTTTAAATATGATTTAGAATACAGTGTGATAATACTTCATGATTTTTTTGCATCCATGTGCATTAGGAATATGGGTCTCAAGTTTTATTTATTTTTTTTTGAAATGCCCTTATCTTGTTTTGGTATCAGAATTATTCTGGGTTTATAAAGTAAATTTGGAAGTATTTTTTTCCCTTTACATTTCCTGAAATAATTAGAATAGTGTTGGCACTGGTTCTTCTGTGAGGGTCTAGTAGAATTCAGCTATGAATCTATCTGGTCTTGGGTTTTTCTTTATTATAAGAGTTTCTATTACTGCTTCCAATCTTATTGCTAGTTATTGCTCTGTTTAGGCTTTCCATACTATTGTGAGCAAAATTTGAAACATATGTGGTTGAAACCTGAATACAAATTGCTAAAATTATTTATATTAAAAAAAAATTTCCAGGAATCAATGGCAAAGGATGAGTGTTTTGAAAAAAAAAAATTATACATGAAGCTTCATTTTGAAGAATTTGAGTCTAACGAGGCTGAATAGAGATAAAGCACAACTCTTCTGTGATTTCAGATATTAAAATTGAGACAGTAACTAGGATTAAGACAGTAGTCAAATTTTAATCAAGATGGGAAATTATAGTATTCTTCCCTTATTTACAGTTTTACTTTCCTCAGTTTTAGTTACATATAATCAATTGCTGTTTGAAAATATTACATGAAAAATTCCAGAAATATACAATATACACATTTAAAATTATGCATCATTCTGTGTTGTGAGTCTTGTGTTGAAATATCACACAGGTCCTGTCCTGCTTTGGGATGTGAATCAGTTCTTTGTCTATGTATCTATGCTGTACAAACCATGCCCCTGTTACTTATTTACCAATCCTCTAGGATATCAGATGGCTTTCCAGGTATTGCAGTGGTTGTGCTCAATTAACCCTTATTTTACTTAATAAGATTTCCAAAATACTAGGTTAGTGATACTGATACATTAAGATTCTTTGAAAGGAAAAGACAGAGAAAACTATATTCACATAACTCAACTCACAGCACATTGTTATAATTGATTTAGTTTGCTATTATTGTCTCTTACTGCACTGAATTTATAAACTAAGTTTTATCATTGGAATGCAGGTATAGAAAAACATAGTATATACATGGTTGGGCAATAGCCATGGCTTCCCACATTCACTGGGGATCTTGGACTACATCCACTATTGCTCTTGTATTACTGTATTCCAGTACAAGACACCACAGAGCATGATGCATGATACACATTTGACAAAAAGTGAACTTGAAATGTGAGAATTTCTCAAAACATCTAGAAGCCAAATGTTGAGAAATTAATCAAATTGTCCTTATTTTTATTTTCTAATTTATATTTCCTACATTTCTATATGTATCAGCAATTGTGACTTTTTCATTCTATATAAAATAGCTAAAATATTAATTTATATAAATATAAACTCAGCAGCTACCCACCCTGCCTTCTTCCCAATAACTTAACTTTATTACTAGTTCATTAGTGAATTCCTGTAGGTATTTTCGATTTCCTATAAAAAACACTCTTTTACAGACTTTTAGAAATGACTTATCACTGTTTGTAAATAGTAAAAAGTCATGTGAATTAAGGATTGATTGTCCTCATCACTGCTTGATACATAGTTCAAAGGTATGTCTGTTGGGTTTCCATGCAGTGGCCTCAGTCAAATTAGTATAGTTTAATTATGAAGATATATATTTCAGAAACATCTTTCTCATGAGAAAAACACACAAGCCATAAAGAATTTAAATTTATTTTCCAAACATCTTGTAAGTTAACTGCTATACTTTTGAATCCTCATATTTCTCTTTTCATTTTAATTATAAGAAAATCTTTTTTCTAAAAAAAGAACAAGTAAATAGTTCTAGAAAGGTTACTATAATTGTGATTGTCAGTAAAGACTATGGAACTCATGATTCAAGTAGAAAAATTTTTTAAAAAAATTTTTTACCAGATATGGTAGCACCCTCCTTTATTCCCAGCAACTCTGGAAGCTGAGGCAGGAGGATCGCAAGTTCAAAGCCAGCCTCAGAAAAGTGAGGCACTAAGCAACTCAGTGAGAACCTGTCTCTAAATAAAATATACAATACAGCTGGTGATGTAGCTCAGGGGTCAAGTGCCCCTGAGTTCAACCCCCAGTACCCCTCCCCCAAATTTTTGTTGTTCTTGTTGGAATTCTACATATCATGCAGCTAATTACTCCCCTACTCCTTCTTTCTAAAAAATGCTTTAATTTTAAATTGGTCTAAAGCTATTCTTTTCATTTCATTTTGTGATTTTCTCCTTTTATGATTTTTTTATGTTGTATTAGCTCAGTATCTACAGAACAGTAATTTAAGTGACAAGTATTTTGCCCTCATTAATTGTCACTAGCACATAAAATAATTTCAAAAGAATTTCATTAATAATATGAATAGAATGGTTATACAAGTTACTTTTTGGAAGAGGAAAGAAATAGTTAAATTAGAATTTGAACAATGGTCTCTTAGTGGTAAACTGAGTCTGCTTTATACTTTCTGGATGATAGAATTTGCCGGTATAGCTCCACAAAACAGCACTACTAATATAGTACTAAATGGTACTAAATGGTATTTTTGTAACAAGCATTCACTGGAATTTGACAGTCATTTTGTTCATTCCCTGCTTCTTCCTTAGTAAATGAACCAAAGATGAGCTACAGAACACCTCCTTGCTCCTCCTATCTCTGGCCGACCTCACTCAGTAGATAACATCCACTCCAGCTTTAGAGAGTAAATTGATGTATCCATTGTGATTCCCTCCACAGGGGTAGACATTCCTTGTTAGGCATTTAACCTCTCCTTTCTCTGCCCAAATATGTCCACACTCATGAGAACATCTGAGCTCATCATCCAATATTAAGACACATGCCATTATTCAATTTGCTGACTCTAAACTATTCTTCTATGTTATGTATTACCTTGTATCTCTTTACCCTCAGATCTAATGAGAAATGAAAATTTTTTTTCTCACTTCAAATGCTGCCATATATCTGTAATATCTGAATCTCCTGTTTTCCACCTAACTCTTCATTTTTCTTTACTTTGCAGACTTATTTCCAGTTCAAAATCATAACATTCTCTAATAAGTCATCCCTATCATTTAGTCTGTTTTACCTCAAATATTTAATCTTCTTGCTTAAACTTTCATCATCAGAAGATATCTACTAAATCTTTCATATAAGACAAAACTAGTAATTAACTGGCTAATAGTGCTGCCAGCCCTATTAAAATCAATCAATCTGTCCAAAACTGAGCTTACCCTGTTCTCTTTTTAACTAATATCTCAGTGTGACATCCTCATTCTCAGCTTTGGCATTATGAAATGATCCATTGCTCATACTAGAGAACACTCTATCCTTTCCATCATTATCCACACTCCCACTTTTTAAACTGCAATTTACACGTTCATATGCTTTAAACCCTACTTCGTAGTTCTGACACTATATGTTCTATAAACTTCTAGAAGTTTTACTTATTTCTCACTCTCTTGGAACAAAGTTAAACCTCATGTCTAGCATTTTACATTTTATTTATAATTTTAAAAAATTCATCTCAAATATTACCCTTCATGTCTTCAACCAAATATTTTTCTCTTTTTATTATACTGTTTGCTTACTTTGTTTTTATTATACTGTTTGAATTAACTCATGACCATCTCACAATGCAAAATACATTTAGTTCATTTCCAAGAGTTGCCATAATCTTAACACTTTCAAGAATGTTCAAAAGTTTAAGGCCAATGTCTCCTTTGAGACTCAGGACAAACTCCCAACATGATCTCCTGAAAAAAATCAAAAGCAACTTATAAGTATCCATTACAAAAAGGTACAGAGTAAACAGCTCCATTCAGAAAAATAGGGGCAGAGAAAAAAGCAAGACCAAAGTCGAGCCAGGAAAACAAGTCCTGTAGTTCTGTGTCCAGCATCTGGAGGACATGGCATCATGACATCCTCTCCAGAGGGCTTGTGTAGCTTTGCCCCTGTGGCCTTGTTGGTTGCAGAACAAGTGCATTTCTGTTAGCTTATCTCTACTCCATTCATAAATGTTTCCCTGGTGATATACCAAAGTACTGGCATTTCTTAATTTTAGGGGTCTCCACAGCAGTTTTGGTTTCCTCCTCACATCTGCAAGCATTCCTCTCTCAGGGACAGCCCACAAGGAATTTGACCCTGGGGCACTTTGCCTGGTCTCCCAGATCTTCCTTTGAAATTTCAGTGGATGCCTCCATGACCTCCAGCATTCTGCATTCCTGCAGAACCAGCAACATATGGTTGATACCAAGTTCTGCCGCCATCTTGAGCTGTATTCAAGCCTTCGGGACTATGACTGTGACAACCTCTGAGTGCCTGAGTGACTGAACAGTTTGAAAAATGTTCTAGGCCCCTTTATTCAGGAAAATTGCCCCACTGGACTCTTCTGAAGAGAATTTTTACTTTTACTCTCTTGAGTCTGAGGTGAGTGTGGTCTTGCGAGTTCCTGAGATGCTCTCATGCCATCTGTCCTATTGTCTCTGTGCAAGGTCTTTAGCATTTCTTTAGTGGCACTAATGTCTTTAACAATTACCATTTTCTGAGCCCCAGTTTTACTCCTGCCTTTCAAGTACAAGTTTTTTTTTCAAATCTTTCTGCTGTGCTTTCTGCACCTGAGTACCACAATAAACTTGACTGAAAGCTGCCAGCTATGCTGTGTCGGGGTGCCCGGGACCCCTGGCCCTAGGTGTGGCTAAGATGGTGCCTGGCAGTGAGCCAGAGCAGTTAACTTTTGCACAAACAACTGACATCATTTTGAGGAAGTTCCAGGGATTGGTTGAGTTCCCTCGTGGACAGTGCATGATCACTGCATGTCTGCATTTACTGCCTGTATCTGTTCATGCTCTCCCCTCGTGCAAAAAGGCTGATTGGTTACAGTAATGTATATATTGGAGTGTAAGTTCCTCTAAGAAAGAGAACAAAGAAAGAGAACAAAGAAAGAACTGAGAGGATGGGGGTGCGCGCAATAAAAAGGCTGAAAAGAACCAGGTGTCGTGTCTCTCTGCGGGCGGGGAGCGCGATAGGTGGTGCCGAAACCCGGGAACCCGAGGAAAAATAAAGAGTAAGTTTTCTTTTTTTCTTTCATTCAAGACGTAAATAGTCCGAGAGTAAGTTTTCATTCAAGACGTAAATAGTCCGAGAGTAAGTTTTCATTCAAGACGTAAATAGTCCGAGAGTAAGTTTTTCAATTCAAGACATAAATAGTCCGAGAATAAGATAGTGAGACAGTCTCGACGTTCACAGCATTGCGACAAGCTGAAGTAATTAAAAGGTAAATCTAAGCAGTGATATTCATTTTAAGACCTTGAGTCCGAGCAGTGATATTCATTTTAAGACCTTGAGTCCGAGCAGTGATCAGAGCTGTGTGTATGGTGTGTTATTTTTGTGTTTGTTGTGTGGCTTGTTTGTGTGCTTGGAGCTCTTAGTGCTGTAAGATTTAATCACAGGAACAGAATTGTCTAAGATTGGGAGATAATTGTTTCATGATTTTCTGCATTCAAACCTAACCTGATTTCTCAACCAGGAAAAAAAGGGTTAAAAAGTCCTGGGTGATCCTCCCTCCCCTCTGCCTGGCCTTGTCAAAGCCTGCAATGGAATGTAAATTACAGCAGTCTCAGCGGGAAGGAGGAGGGGTAACCTGAAGAAAAGAAAAAAAAAAAAAGGTGTCCGTTTTAAACTTAACTAACTTATTTTCTAGGATTCTTCGTTTGTTTGTTTTTCTTTAATGCTGTATCTTTGAGCTCATAATTTTGATCCTGCATACCTAGGTTAATGATTTTTTTTTCTTTTTGATCAGTTCTATTTTTTATTCAACTGAAGTTTTTAAACATCTGTTTCATTGCAATGAACATTTACCTATAAAGTTACAAGGCCTTTGATTTTGTGTTATGTGTTATGTTGTGCTGTCTAATGTCATGTTTTGTTAAAACTGAGCGCTCTTAAAATTAAAATTTAAAAATGGATCCAAATACTTTTATTCACGTGATTTAAAAAGGTTCAATTTAAATTGGGTAAACTAATAAAAGTAAAATATCTTTAAAAATAACTTGCAAGTCTCCAGGTGGTCAAACTAATGAAATGTTAATGTTAAACAATGTCTAATATCAATTGCTTCTAGGACTTTTCTTCAGCAGGAAAGAGGCAACAGATCCTGTTCAGGACACTTGTCTGATATCTTGGTTTTTATAAAATAAATAAATTGGAGTTAACATGTATGGGATTACTCAAATGTGTTTGTAGAGACGTCTGGTTAATTTACAAAGTTAAAATGCTAATTGTTAAATAACATCAAGTACTTTTAACTCCTTAAATTACTTGGGGTAACATACTTAAACATTATTGGTGTTTTCATAGGTTGGTAAATAAAAAGGGTTTACAATTACTTTATGTCCTCACTAAACTAGAAACAAGGTTACTAAGAGTTATGTCCTAACAAGTGGAATTCTATATACAAAGGGTCCCAAAAGTTTCAACTGTGTTTCAATTAAGAGTACTATAAACAACAGAATATTTAATCTTATTAAAATAGAGCAATTTATCTAAATTCAGAAATTTCATAAGAGTTGTTTCAGAATGTGAACAAAAAGGGGTCAACAGATAGGAAAGAGAAAATAAAAGGTTCTGGGTTTAAAATGTATTTAATAAAAAGGAAAAGGAAATGTTTCTGGGTAAGAAAGTCTGTGTGTAAGTAAAGGGCAAGTTTCAACAAGTCTGTGTATAACTAAGTTGTTTGTATGTATGTAAAACAGCTAAAGCTATTTAAGGTTTTTCCTAAGGTGAAATACTAATGTTCTAATATAAGCCAAAGTTTAATCTATATGGTAAAATGACATGGTAAAATGGCAAGGATTTCTTAGAAACACTAATTTACTCTTAACTTTGTGTCTCTTAAGTTTTATTCTTTAGAACAATTAGTCTTAAAAATTGGGGTGTATACAATTATGGTTAAACAACTGTTAAAGTATTGTACTGTGTTACAGAGTCTAAATTTTTCTTTAAAAACTAAATTTGGTAAGAAAAAAGGTGTCAAGGTAATTGTGAAATGGTTTCTAGTTGTATATTAAATGTGTTCATATTTTCCAGGTATGCAAGTTTTTAAAGCAGAAAATTTATCAAGCTGCTATTCTCCAGATTAAACTTGTCTGTAATGGTAATCTTAAACTTATAAAGAGTAAATTTTAATTGGGAATTTATTTCTGTCATTTAATGTTCTATTATGGGACATATTATCAGTAAGGTATATGTAAAATGGGTTACTTATTTCACTGAGATAAAAATTTAAATGTAAATATATATCTAAGAGTTAGTGACAGCCTGATTTGTTTAAAGGTTCATATTGTAAAAGGTGAAAACATTTTGCTACACAAAAGAAAAGTTAAAAGCTCTCTCAGCCTTTCTTTGATTCCTGTTTTGGATATAATGTTAGACTGTGTTAACTAATGTTCATATGGACTCAGAAATCAATATATATAAACTTCTTAATTGACATTTAAGAAAGAGTATAATGCGTTATAGCAAATATGGGACAACAATGACTGAGATTGGGGTCCCTGACTTCATGACTGTAGCATGCCTGGTGCCTGGAAGTGTTCCTGTGTAGGAGCACAAGATGCCTAACTGCTGTGGCAGTAACCTCCCTGGGGAGGCTCTGTACAGGAGTCCTATCAGCTCTTACATTGATATCAGGCACACAGCTCTTGGGCAGAAAGAAATTGTTTTGCTAGGTAACCAGTGTTTCATCAGTTCCCTTCTCTAGTTCCTGCCCACCTTACAGTAACTTTGGACAGTGGACTTCTTTGAGAGCTACACAGAGTTCCTAACATTGTACTTTGCAGTTGTGGGAAAAGGTTGCATAGATGGTCTAGTCTCTATAACTCTCCTAAAAACAAAGAATAATGCTTACATAGTCTCTAAAATAATAAGACATGTATAAAGATTGCTAACATAACTCTTTAGGTCTGCATTTCCATCAGAGAATAGAGCTCCATCTGATCTCAGCTTAATCTTCAAAATCTGTGTTTATAAACCTTTATTTTCTAATACTCCTTTGACCCTCACTGAACTTGAAAATTTGGTCATGCTGGTCATGGCAAAAGGGGCAAAAATTAGTTGTAGGATTAGAACACTTAAGATCTATAAAGAGTCACGCCTTACCTGAGATAAGGCTCTGCCTCCCACCTTACTGCATGTTAGAGTGACTCCAAAATAAGTCAGACTTCAGCTTATTTAAAGTTATAATCAATAGATTGGTTTTTTGTTGTAAAATTACTATGATCTCAAATAGGAAATATAATGTGGTTCTCAGTCAAAATTCAAGATAGCTATTATACAAGCAGAATATATTTTTACTCTTGCTAATTTCATTTTGTAAAACTGTTACCTGTTAATGTTTTGCAGAAGTAGCTGCTTCAAGAACACGCAACCTAGGTAACTTATGATAATAAGCCATCACCTATAGAACAGATAGTGGTAACTTCCAGAACTAATGCAGACTCCAGTTAGATAAAAGGGTAAATAACTGTAAAGTTATGGACATTAAAGTTAAAGCCCAGTACTCTTACTTTATGACTGGTGAAACTGGCTTGCTGGATGATTAAGATCAAACTTAGAGATTGGAATTAAATACAGAAGGCAAGATAGGCCAGTATTTGGATCTTTTGTCCTCAGTCAGCCTGAACCCACGAACAAGAGAACTTCTCTAAGGAGCTTTGCAACTCTGTGTCACACAACCTCCTGATCAAGGAGATTGTTGAGACTAGAGGATGAGAATCGCTCAGTGCATCTGCTGCAGAGGAGGGTCATGGAAAAAGGGAGACACCCCTTAATGCTTCCAAAGGAAGTCACCTCATCAAGGAGACCCTGCCTAACCAATGGTACTGGAGGAGCTAAGAAGCTGCTCTTCAGTTCTCTACAAGTGGCCCCTGTGGGAACTCAGCTGACTCTTTAACAAGACAGGAACCAGGTCAATTTGACCAGCTTGATCTTAGACACCCAGCAAAACAGTGAAAACCAAAATATAGCCATTCTTGGGCATTTAAGAGAAATAATAATTAAATGTAACTTAAGATGTACACTTATGTTAGTCCACTAGAATAAAGACTGGAAGCTACAAATGAAAGAAAGATTCTTCAGCAAATGTGCCTGATAACTATCAAGAGAAACTGCCAGAGTCAGAAGTTTTTAGTCAGTTTAAGGCCTGCAGATCTTCCTAAGCTACACAGGTAGACTTAATCTATGTTTGCTTGTATGATTACCTAGCCCTAAGTAACAGAAGTATTAGAGCTCTCTACTAAACACAGGTTATACCGATAAAGGGATATATTACAAAATCAGATGACTTAAGTAGCTTAACTATATTTTTTGGGATATCTATGACATTAAGAGTTAAATGTTGTGTTTACATTCCTGATAACCTGGAGAATGTTAAAGTTCCCAAATAAAGGCCTTGTCCTTTCCAGCCTTTGCTAGGTCTGGTTATGGGAACAATTTCTCAGTTCTTCCACCTCCTGGTGAGAGATTGACTTCTGTCATTTTCATGATACTCAGTGGCATGTTCCAGATGCTGCAACATTTACTTTGTACTAATTTCATTTCAGTACTCATGTCTTTTTGTTCTTCTATCATAGAAGCACCCACCCCCAGATGACTTTACAACCTGCTCTTCCCCAACCAGACTTCTACCTTGGACTCCTCGATTGACCCGATTTTTTAAAAAAAGGAACTCCAAACTGCTTGCCCCTCACTGCCCCCTTTCAGCTTCGAAGCAGCCAGAACGACCGACGCCCCCTTTTCCTTAAAGCAGTTGGGAGTTCCTATAGCTAAAGCGGGGAATGAAGCCAGAATTAAGGACAGGTAGTTAGTGTAGAAATAGGGAATTGGGTCAATTCGAGGAAATGAAGCCATGAAGCCATCTGCCTTTGCAAATGTCAAGGATCTCCGGAGCCCATTGATTTACCAAATTTACCTGCCTTTATCAAGGACTGCAAGCAAGGAGATGCTAATTGATGCCCCCTGGGCCCTTACCTGCCTGAATCACCTTGGCCCTCCCCCTGCCCATGGTTTCTCACTTAATGCAAAACCAGGCCTAGTCACGAAGGCAGGAAGGAGAGTAAGGTAAGGGGGGAGAGAACTGAAGAACAAAGGAAACTTTGACCTATAGGGGATGTAGGGTGCGCTCACTTCTCGGGACTTTTGAATTATCAGCCATGGCCCCTTTCTCCCTGCCGGGAGAAGTCTGTATTATTCCCTTTAAACAATCCATACTATGGTCCTTACTCAACAGTACCAAATGATTAAGCAAACTGATAACCAAGGCAGGATGGACAAATGGATATAAGATTCTATCCATGATAAACAAAAAGGGGGAATAAAGGAGACCTTCAGGTCCCCTAAAGATAAACTTTCTCTTTGTCTCTTTGTTTGGGGTTTTTTTAACTCTGGGTAATAAGGGTAACCCGGTGCTTTACTGGAGCTGCGGCACAGTTTGTGTGTTTCCATGGAATAAACTAACTTACAACCTCTTTTTAGTCTCTTAGGAGGAACAGTTCAACTATGTAACAAAACAACTGCTTCTCTCAATTGTACTTCAGATTTGTGCTATCTCTCAATGTTAAAATGCTTCTAGGTTCCTGCTGGCAGACTTAATGTGTGTTCCTACCTTCCTACCAGTCCCAGTCTCTGTTACAGATGATGAATTGCCAGTATTGCTTTCCAGAAATAAGAGGGACTTTGGAATCACCGCGGCAGTCATTACCGCCGTAGTTGCATCAGCGGCAGCAGCCACTGCAGCAGCTGTAGCCTTAACTGCGTCAGTACAGTCTGCAGCTACACTCAATAATGTGGTTCAACAGACTGCTACTGCTTTATCCACTCAGCAAGCAGTGGATCAACACCTAAAAGCAGGGATTCTTCTTGTAACCAGCGAGTGGACTTACTTCAAGAACAAATGGACATTTTACAGGAACTGTTAAACGTGGGATGTATTTATCATCTGATGGGACTGTGCGTTACACCTGTAGCTTACCATAACTTCAGCTATGCAGCAAACTTGTCTAGAATCTTATCTGTTCAGCTTCGTACCAACTGGTCTTATGAATTTGATAATCTTACTGCTATTCTTAGATCTCAAATTGTTAGCCTTAACGCTACTAGAGTCGATATAGCGCCAATGTCTGAAGTGCTAAGTTGGATATCCTCTTCTTTCAGCTTTGTAAAGCTATGGGCAGGAATGGGAGCTTTATTTATCCTCATGGTTATTACTGTTATCTTCCTCACGCGCTTTATCATGCGCATGCGCCAAGATTATGCTAGAGATCGCATCATCTTCCATCAGGCCATGGCCGCCCTAGAGGCCGGCAGTTCCCCACAAGTATGGCTCACGATGCTGGACCGGTAGTCATACGGGTAAGGAAGGAGGTGACCCCGTACCGACCTAAGACAGGAGCTGTAGCATGCTCTACAGTCATCCAATGACGGGTAAGGACGGTGGTTGACCACTCCGCCTAAGACAGGCACGGTCCCGAGCCTAATTTTATAATAAAAAAGGGGGAACTGTCGGGGTGCCCGGGACCCCTGGCCCTAGGTGTGGCTAAGATGGCGCCTGGCAGTGAGCCAGAGCAGTTAACTTTTGCACAAACAACTGACATCATTTTGAGGAAGTTCCAGGGATTGGTTGAGTTCCCTCGTGGACAGTGCATGATCACTGCATGTCTGCATTTACTGCCTGTATCTGTTCATGCTCTCCCCTCGTGCAAAAAGGCTGATTGGTTACAGTAATGTATATATTGGAGTGTAAGTTCCTCTAAGAAAGAGAACAAAGAAAGAGAACAAAGAAAGAACTGAGAGGATGGGGGTGCGCGCAATAAAAAGGCTGAAAAGAACCAGGTGTCGTGTCTCTCTGCGGGCGGGGAGCGCGATAATGCTGCCCTAGAAATTTCTTCCACCAGATTAAGAAGTCCATCACTTTTAAAATCAGTCACACAGAAAATCTCAGGGCACCAGCAAAAGGCAGACAACTTTTCAACCAGAACATAATATGAATGGCCTCTAGTCCAATTACCAATAATGTTCTCCTTTTCCTCTAAACCTTCTCAAGCCCTGTCTTCACTGTCTGTAGTCCTATTGGCATTCTGGTCTTCTGAGCTCCACCAGAATTGGCCACTAAGCTCAGCTTACAACAATATAAAGTATTTCCAACTTGTACTGCTGACAATCTCGAAATTCTTCCCCCAAATTCCAAAAGCTTCAAATGTTTCTGAACTACCTGGTCAGGTGGGTCATAAAAACAACCCCACTATTTGGTACCAATTTTTGTTTTACTCAGCTCTTTTACTGTTGTGACTAAAATACCTGACAAGAACATTTTTAAGGAGAAATAGTTTATTTGGGGGCTCACAGTTTGAGAAGTCTCATGTCATAGACAGCCAGCTCCATTCCTGGGGACTCCAGGTGAGACAGAACATCATGGCCAAAGGATGTGATAAAGGGAAGTAGGTCATTTGATGATCAGGAAACAGAGTCTCCATTCATTAGTCATTTGACTAAATGTGTAAAATGGTGAACTTGTATACACCTTGGACTTCTGTCATCTCACCTGAACAGTTGGACAGGTGACCTTGCCTGTTCACCTTCAGAGAGTAGAACTTCTGTCCTCTCATCTAAAAGCCTAAGGTGGTGAGCCAGCTACTCCTTGGCAGAGTTTCAACTCCAATATCTCCCTCAGGAAAACATACCTGCTTAAAATTGCATTTATTTGATTAGCTAAACAATTTTTATCTTCTACTAGGTTGCTAAAAGCTTTGCCTTAGGCATAAGTAACTGAAATCAGCCAAAGGTAAGGAGGAGTTGCCATAGATTTTGGATTGTACTTCTCTACTTCCTATTCTTCAGGTCTTTCCACATACGAAACTTCAGTCTCTGTTTCCTTATATAAACTTGCTGCTTTCTTTACTTTATTCCCCCAAACTTCTGGTGTCTGTAAGGAAAGTGCCAGGGCAAATGTAGAGCCGTGCCTTTTCTTCACCTCATCCTTTTCTTCTCTTGTATTGGCAACCCCACATACTGTGCCTCACCAGTGATGTCAGAAGTTGGTTTCATGTATTTGGGCTGCATTTTATGGTTATTTTTGTCAGGAAAATTGATCAATTCAATCAACTTCATCAGCTACCTCCTTTTTACTAGACTTAAAAGATTTCTGGAAAATCATCATTCATGAAAATTTTTGGTAAAATTCATAAATGAAATCACGTAGAACTAGAAATATCTTTCTTGGGAGTTTTTCCACAGGTATTTTATTTCAATTTTAACTTAGTGAAAAAAAGTTCAGTTTCATGATTTTAATGTCTCTGAAGGTATTTGTGCATTTTCTCATTTCCCTGGTTGCTTTGGGGTGATTTTGAGAAAGACAATGAAAAAAAATGCTATTTTTACTTTGCCATTTTCAACATTGTTCTCTTTTTTTTTAATCTCTTCACCTCCATAATTCTTTATAATTATTTTGATTTGTACTTAGACATTCGTCTTAGCTGCAGTATTTTCTGATTTTTCTTTCTTTTGCAGGTTCTTGGGGAAGTTATATTATTCTTTTCTTTCTTTATTTTACTTACTACATACTGTTAAGTATTTAGCATAGTGTTTGTCACAGAAAAGGTATAATTATTGTATTATGCAATCATGGTTAGTAGAGAAGATTAGTTAATTCTATGGATAAAGATTTTTTTTTAAATGAGCTTCAGTTGTAGAAAACATAAAGACTTACTAAAAGAGGATTTATTATAAAATTCCAAAACATTTTCTTGTGCTAATAATGGTGAGGAATGTATAATAATAATATCTGGTTTAATAATAGTAATAACCTGGTTCCAAATTAACAAAACAAAAGAATAAAATTCAGGTTTGTTGAAGTAAATGTTATGTAATATTTATGATCTTGTTAGAGATTACAGTGAGACTTACTGGGTCAGGACAGATCTGATTTCGAATCTGGGTTGAACTATATTCAACTGAATTTACAGGAAACAAAAGATATATTTATCACTTGTTGATAAACTTTGTTATGCTAAAGCAAATATCTGATAATGAGTTACATATAAAATAAAGAAGTTAATTTTGCTCATGATTCTGGTACCTGACTTGTTGTCACAGTGAGGATCCCTGCTCAATGATCCAATAGTAGACAAGCAGGAGAAACTAGCCATGTGTAGAAGGAGTACCCAGGGAACAAGGAATCTGGAGCCTTGGGACACGTTCAACACTTTAATCAACATGCTGTCCTAAGAGTTAATTCACCACTATAAGACCTACTTGCTTCTACTAAGCAACATTAATATATTCATGAGGTGATTAGATGATCTATCTACTGATCTTCCACTGACCATAATTCTTACAGGTTCTGCCACCTCAGTATTGCCACACTGGGGATCATGTTTCTAGTACATGCACCTTTGCGGAACAAACTGCATCTTAACCAGAGCTCTCATCAAATTGGATCAAATAAATTTTATGCAGTTGGTTCATTTGGACTGGAACAGCTTATTGTGCTTTGAAAGATTAAATGGAAATTGAATATGTATAAAAGAATATCTGATAAGTGAATTAGAGTGTTCTGAAGAAGATCACAAAATCAGTGTGGTATTAGAAGATATGCTATGGTCTGGAGAGCATTGACAGGGATATTTTATTCAGATAGAATGGAAGAGTAAGCCCTTAATTAGATAATTAGGCTGAAAGTGCTACTAAATACAAAATTTAAAAATAATTTAAATATTTTTTTTGTTGAAAATAATTACTGTCAATATTTTACTTTGCTCTCTTTTGTTTACCTCAATATATTTTGATTAGTATTGTTTTTATATTTGTTTATTAAACTCTCTGATATGGCATTCTAATAAAATAGGAAATAGTAAAACTTATGTCTAAAATTTCCAAAAGATGAACTGATTTTCAGAGGAAACTATATTTTCATTTCTTTGGATCCTTCTTTTAGGTAAAACATGCCACTAATTTTGTCCTTCATAAATTACCTTCTTACAGAAAAAAAAAAAATGTTGAACACTCACAGTTCTTCTTTTGAGAAGAGTCTGCCCTTGCCCATGCATTGATAGGGTTATTTGTTTTTTAGTGTTAAGCTTTTTGGGTTCTTTGCATATTCTGGAAATTAATGACCTATCACAGGTGTAGATGTTAAAGATTTTCTCCAGTTATATAGGTTCTCTCTTCATACTCTTGATAGTTTTTGTTTTGTTTTGTTTTGCTATGAAGAAGTCTTTTAGTTTGATGTCATCCCATTCATTAATTTTTTACTTTTATTTCTAGTACTTCAGGAGTCATTTAGGAAATCAGTCCTTGTGCCAATATGTTGAAGCGTTGGGCCTATCTTCTCTTCTAGTAGGTGCAGAGTTTTGGTTGTACTTCCTAGGTCTGTGATCTATTTAAAGTTGATTTTTGTGCAGGGTGAGTCATAGGAATTAGCTTTCATTCTGTAACATTTGAATTTCCAGTTTTCCCAGTACTATCGTTGAAGGGGGTCTCTTTTCTCCAGTATTTTTGGTACCCTCATACAGTATGAGTTAATTGTACTTTTTGGGGTTTGTATCTTTGCATTCTATTCTGTTTCATTGATCTTCTTGCTTATTTTGGTGCCAATACTGCTTTTGTTATTATAGATTAGTAGTATAATTTAAGGTTTGATAGTGTGATGCCTCCTGCCTCCTGCTTCTCACTAAGGATTGCTTTAGCTATTCTGGGCCTCATCTTTCGTAATGAACTTCATGATTGCTTTTTCTATTTCTATGAAGAATTATTATTGGAATTTTGATGGGAATTGCATTGAATCTGTATACTGCTTTTTGTAGTATAACCATTTTGATAATATTGATTCAGCCTACCCAAGAAAATGGGAACAATCATGAAATATATGAAAAAGTGTTCAATATCTCTAGCAATTAGAGGAATGCAAATTAAAAATTCACGGAGATTCCATCTCACTCTAGTCAGAATGGCAATTATCAAGAATACAAGTAAAGATCCAAGATGGCGGACTAGAGGGTGACTGCATCTCCCGTTGCTCCAGAACTCAGGATTCAAAAGAGGAGGTATTGAGAGACTCAGACCAACATAGAGCCCCGGGGTGAGTCTCTCCCACCGGGTGAAGCTCGGCCTCGGCGGCAGGCCCAGATAGGGGGCAGCTTCTCAGAGCAAGGCAGGGCAGTGAGAGACTTCTCCAAGCAGCCCTGCTCCCTCTGGCAGCAGGCGCGATCCACAGCCAGCTTCTTGGAGCAGGCCCAACCAGTGGGAGCTTTTCTGCACAGAGCCAACCACAAGCTCTGGATCCAGCAGCAAGACGCGGCCCTCAGGTGGCTTCTGGGACCAAGGCAGGGCAGGGAAAGGCTTTCCCTGAGCAGCCCGGTTCCCTCAGGTGGGGGCAGGCCCTGTCTATAGCCAGCTCCTAGGAGCAGGACCGCACAGTGAGAGGATTTCCATGCAGAACCAGCCCCCAGCCCTGGACCCAGTAGTGGGCTAGGGAAGCTTTCTTTGGAAGCCCTGCATTATCAAGTTCCTCCAAGACTTCAGGCTACTGAAGTTTAGGAGGTGATATACTGGAAATCTATAAGGACACTATAAGCCAATAGAGGAAATCAGCAATATCTCAGAGTCCCAATGATATCTGACCAATATGAGAAAACAAGGGAAGAAAATCTCCCAAACAAACCTAGATACTATATCAATAAAACCCAATGACAGCACAGCAGAAGAAATGTCACAAAGGGAATTCAGAATGTACATAATTAAAACAATCAGGGAGGCAAACGAGGAGATGAAAGAGCAAATGCAGGCAATTAAGGAAGAGATGAAAGAGCAAATGCAGGCATTAAATGATCGCACCGATTTAAAAGAGCAAATAAGGGAAGCAAAAGATCATTTCAATAAAGAATTAGAAATAACTGGGAAAAAAACAAACAGAAATCCTTGAAATGAAGGAAACAATAAGCCAAGTTAAAAACTCCATAGAAAGCATAACCAATAGGATAGAACACCTGAAAGACAGAACCTCAGACATTGAAGACAAAATATTTAATCTTGAAAACAAAATTGACCAAACAGAGAAGATGGTAAGATATCATGAACAGAATCTACAAGAATTAAAAGATATCATGAAAAGGTCAAATTTAAGAATTATTGCGATTGAGGAAGGCTTAGAGAAACAAACCAAAGGAATAAACAATCTATTCAATGAAATAATATCAGAAAATTTCCCAAACCTGAAGAATGAAATGAAAAACCAGGTACAAGAGGCTTATAGAACTCCAAACAAACAAAATTACAACAGACCCACACCAAGGCACATTATTATGAAAATACCTAACATACAAAATAAAGACAGAATTTTAAAGGCCTCGAGTGAAAAGAATCAAATTACATTCAGGTGGAAACCAATAAGAATATCAGAAGATTTTTCAATCCAGACCCTAAAAGCTAGAAGGGTCTGGAACAACATTTACCAAGACCTGAAAGAAAATGATGCCAACCAAGAATCTTATACCCAACAAAACTTACTTTCAGATTTGACGACAAAATAAAATCCTTCCATGAAAAACAAAAGATAAAAGAATTTACAAAAAGAAAGCCGGCATTACAGAACATTCTCAGCAAAATATTCCATGAGGAAGAGATGAAAAACAACGATGCAAATCAGCAACAGGAGGAACTAGCCTAAAGGAATAGCCAAATAAAGGAGAAACCAAATCATGTCAAAAAACAAAAATGAGTCAAATGACTGGGAATACAAATCATATCACAATAATAACCCTGAATGTTAATGGCCTGAATTCATCAATCAAAAGACATAGACTAACAGATTGGATTAAAAAAAGAGATCCAACAATAGGCTGCCTGCAAGAGACTCATCTCATAGAAAGAGATAACCACAGACTAAAGGTGAAAGGATGGGAAAAAAATACCATGCAAACAACACAGAAAAAAAAAAAAAAAAAAAGGAATATCCATCCTCATTTCAGTTAATGTGAACTTCAAGCCAAAACTAGTCAGAAGGGATAAAGAAGGACATTACATACTGCTTAAGGGAAGCATAAATCAGCAAGACAGAACAATCATAAATATCTATGCCCTGAACATTGTCTCATCCATGTACATCAAACAAATCCTTATCAATTCCAGAAATCAAACAGACCATAACACAATAATACTAGATGATTTTAACACACCTCTCTCACCACTGGATAGATCTTCCAAACAAAAATTGAATAAAAAAACCACAGATCTCAATTAACACAATCAACAATTTAGACTTAATAGACATATATAGAATATACCATCCAACAAAGAGTGAATACACTTTCTTCTTAGCAGCACATGGATTCTTCTCTAGAATAGACCATATTTTATGCCACAAAACTAGTTAGCAATTACAAGAAGATAGAGATGCTACCTTGTACTCTATCAGATCATAATGGATTAAAATTAGAAATAAATGACAGAATAAAAAATGGAAACTTCTCCAATACTGGAGATTAAATAATATGCTATTATATGATGAATGGATAACAGAAGACATCAGGAGGGAAATAAAAAAATCTTAGAAGTAAACGAGAACAAAGACACAACATATCAAAATCTCTGGGACACTATGAAAGCAGTACTTAGAGGAAGATTTATTTCATGGGACTCATTCAACAAAACAAGTAAATAAATGACTTAACACTACAGCTAAAAGCCCTAGAAAAAGAAGAACAGAGCAACACCAAAAGTAGTAAAAGACGGGAAATAGTTAAATCAGAGCCGAAATCAATGAAACTGAAACAAAAGAAACAATCAAAAAAATTAACAAAATAAAGAGTTGGATCTTTGAAAAATAAACAAAATTGATAAACCCTTAGCCACACTAACAAATAGAAAGAGAGAGAAAACTCAAATTACTAAAATATGGAATGAAAAAGGAAGTATCACTACAGACAGGAGTGAAATACAAAACATAATTAGAAGCTATTTTGAAAAATCTATATTCCAAGAAAACAGAAAACATCAAACACATCAGCAAGTTTCTAGAGACATATGAATTACCTAAATTGAACCAGGAGGACATACACAACTTAAATAATTCAATTTCAAGCAAAGAAATAGAAGAGGTCATCAAAAGACTACCAAGAAAAAAAGTCCGGGACCAGATGGGTTCTCAGCTGAGTTCTACAAAACCTTTAAAGAAGAGCTCATTCCAATACTCCTCAAAATATTCCATGAAATAGAAGAGGAGGGAACCCTCCCAAACTTATACTGAAAGCCAATATCACCCTGATATGTAAACCAGACAGAGACACATCGAGGAAAGAAAATTTCAGACCAATATCCTTAATGAACACTGATGCAAAAATTCTCAACAAAATTTTAGCAAATTGCATACAAAAATATATTAAAAAGATAGTGCACTATGATCAAGTGGGTTTTATCCCAGGGATGCAAGGTTGGTTCAACATCCGGAAATCAATAAATGTCATTCACCATATCAACAGAATTAAAGTTAAGAATCACATAATTATTGAGATAGTTGCAGAAAAAACATTTGAAAAAATACAGCATCCATTCATGCTCAAAACAGTAGAAAAAATAGAGAGTGGGAATATTCCTCAACATTGTAAAGACCATCTACGCTAAGCCCATGGCCAATATCATTCTAAATGGTGAAAAACTGAAACTGTTCCCCCTAAAAACTGGAACAAAGCAGGGATGCCCTCTTTCACCGCTTGTATTCAACATTGTCCTTGAGACTCTAGCCAGAGCAATCAGACAAACCAAAGAAATTAAAGGGATACGAATAGGAAAAGAAGAGCTCAAACTATCCCTGTTCACTTATGACATGATTATATTTAGAGGAACCTGGAAATTCCACCAGAAAACTTTTAGAACTCATAAGTGAATTCAGTAAAGTAGCAGGTAACAAGATCAATGCTCATAAATCCAATGCATTTTTATACATAAGTGATGAATCTTCAGAAAGAGAAGTTAGGAAAACTACCCCATTCACAATAGCCTCGAAAAAAATAAAATATTTGGTAATCAATCTAACAAAAGAGGTGAAAGACCTCTACAGTTAGAACTAAAGAACACTAGAGAAAGAAATTAAAGAAAATCTTAGAAGATGGAAAGATCTCTCATGTTCTTGGATAGGCAGAATCAATATTGTCAAAATGGCCATACTACCAAAAGTGCTATACAGATTCAATGCAATTCCAATTAAAATCCCAATGATGTACCTTACAGAAATAGAGCAAGCAGTTATGAAATTCATCTGGAAGAATAAGAGAAGCAGAATAGCTAAAGCAATCCTTAGCAGGAAGAGTGAAGCAGCGGTATCAAATACCAGATCTTCAACTCTACTACAAAGCAACAGTAACAAAAATGGCATGGTATTGGTACCAAAATAGACAGGTAAATCAATGGTACAGAATAGAGGACATGGACACAAACCCAAATAAATACAATTTTTTCATACTAGACAAAGGTGCCAAAAATATGCAATGGAGAAAAGATAGCCTCTTCAACAAATGGTGCTGGGAAAACTGGAAATCCATATGCAACAGAATGAAATTAAACCCCTACCTCTCACCCTGCACATAAATCAACTCAAAATGGATCAAAGACCTTGGAATCAGACTAGAGAATCTGCATCTTATAGAAGAAAAAGTAGGTCCAAATCTTCAACATGTTGGCTTAGGATCAGACTTCCTTAAAAGGACTCCCATAGCACAAGAAATAAAAGCAAGAATCTACAACTGGGATGGATTCAAACTAAAAAGATTTCTCTCAGCAAAGGAAACTATCAGTAATGTGAAGAGAGAGCCTAGAGAGTGGGAGAAATTCTTTGCCACACATACTTCAGATAAACCACTAATTTCCAGAATCTATAAAGAACTCAAAAAACTCTACACCAAGAATACAAATAGCCCAATCACACAACAAATGGGCTAAGGAAATGAACAGACACTTCATAGAAGAAGATCTACAAGCAATCAACAGATATATGAAAAAATGTTCATCGTCTCTAATAATCAGAGAAATGCAAATTAAAACTACCCTAAGATTCCATCTCACCCAAATGAGAATGGTGATTATCAAGAACACAAGCAACAATAGGTGTTGGAGAGGATGTGGGGAAAAAGGTACAGTCATACATTGCTGGTGGGGTTGCAAATTAGTGCAGCCACTCAGGAAAGCAGTATGGATTTCCTCAGAAAACTTGGAATGGAACCACCATTTGACCCAGCTATCCCACTCCTTGGCCTATACCCAAAGGACTTAAAGTCAGCATACTACAGAGATACAGCCACATCAATGTTCTTAGCTGCTCAATTCACAAAAGCCAGATTGTGGAACCAACCTAGATGTCCTTCAATTGATGAATGGATAAAGAAACTGTGGTACATATATACAATGGAATACTACTCAGCCATAAAGAATGATAAAATTATAGCATTTGCAGGCAAATGGATGAAATTGGAGAATATCATGTGAAGTGAGATAAGCCAATCTCAAAAAACCAAAGGATGAATGATCTCGCTGATAAGCGAATGATGACACATAATGGGGGGGGGATGGGTTAGTGAGGGTTAAGGTTAGGGCTAGTATTAGGGAGGGGGGCAAGAATGGAGGAAGGAAGGACTGTACAGAGGAAAAGAGGGTTGGGAGGGGTGGGGGGTAAGGGAAAAAATAACAGAATGAATCAAACAACATTACCCTATGTAAGTTTATGATTACACAAATGGTATGCCTTACTCCATGTGCAAACAGAGAAACAACATGTATCCCATGTGTTTACAATAAAAATTTTTTTTTTAAAAAAAAGAAGAATACAAGTAATAACGAATGTTTTCTGGGATGTATGGAAAAGGGAAGGCTCATATATTCTTGGTAGGACTGCCAATTGTTGCAACCCCTCTGGAAAGCAGTATGGAGATTCCTCAAAAAACTAGGAATGGAACCACCATTTGATCCATTTATACCACTTCTTGGCATCTACTCAAAGGATTTAAAATCACTAAACTACAGTCACACAACCACATCAATGTTTAGAGTAGCACAATTCTCAGTAGTTAAGTTATGGAACCAACCTTGATCCCCATCAATAGATGAATGGATAAAGAAAGTGTATTATATATGCACAATGGAATATTGCTCAATCATAAAGAATGACTTTATGACATTTGCCAGTAAATGGATGAATTTGAAGTATACCATGTTAAGCAAAACAAACCAATCCCCAAAAAACCAATGGTCAAATGTTTTTGCTGATATGTGGAAATTAAACCACAATAAAGGGGTGGGGGAAAGGAAGTAGAGAAGTTTAGTAGATTAGACAAGGTAGAACAAAAGGAATTTGGGGGAATAGGAATAGGAAAGACAGCTGAATGAATTGAACATAATTTTCCTCTGTACACATAGGAAAATACCTAATTGAAACACACCATCATGCCCATGCACAAGAATGGAATCTTTCTTAGAATAAGATATATAAGATTGTTGTATATTTGTATATTTTTATAAATATACAATATATTTTATTGTATTTTATTTTTATCAAAATGAATTATATTATCATGTATAACAAAGAAGAACCAACAAAATATGTATTTTTAATTTTTTTTTTAATTTATTTTTCTTGTAAACAAATTGGATACATCTTGTTTCTTTGTTTGTACATGAAGTAGAGGCATAACATTTGTGTAAGCATACATTTCCCTGGGTAATAGTTATTGATTCATTCTGTTTTTTTTTTTTTCTTCCTCTCAACCCCTCCCACCCCTCTTTTCCCTCTATAGGAGTCCTTCCTTCCTCCATTCTTGCCCACCTCCCACCCCCCATTATGTGTCATCATCCACTTATCAGCGAGATCATTCATCCTTGTTTTTTTGAGATTGGCTTATCTTACTTAGTATGATATTCTCCAATTTCATCCATTTTCTGAAAATGCCATAATTTAATTATTTTTTATGGCTGAGTAATATTCCATGGTATATATATATATATATATACGACAGTTTCTTTATCCATTCAATTGAAGAGCATCTAGGTTGGTTCCACAATCTGGCTATTGTGAATTGAGCAGCTATGAACATTGATGTGGCTGTATCTCTGTAGTATGCTGATTTTAAGTTCTGTGGGAATAGGCCAAGGAGTGGGATAGCTGGGTCAAATGGTGATTCCATTCCAAGTTTTCTGAGGACTCTCACCACTGTTTTGCAGAGTGTCTGCTCTAATTTGCAGCCCCACCAGCAATGTATGAGTGTACCTTTTTCTCCGCATCCTCGCCAACACCTATTGTTGCTTGTGTTCTTGATAATCACCATTCTCATTTGGGTGAGATGGAATCTTAGGGTAGTTTTAATTTGCATTTCTCTGATTATTAGAGACATTGAACATTTTTTCGTATACTTGTTGATGGCTTGTAGATCTTCTTCTGTGAAGTGTCTGTTCATTTCCTTAGCCCATTTGTTCTGTGATTGGGCTATTTGTATTCATTCAAGGGAAATCAATACGGATATCAGCAGATTTTTCAACCCATACCCTAAAAGCTAGAAGGGCCTAGAACAACATTTTTCAAGCTCTGAAAGAAAACGGATGCCAACCAAGAATCTTATACCCAGAAAAACTTACCTTTAGATTTGACGATAAAATAAAATCCTTTCGTAAAAATCAAAAGCTAAAAGAATTTACAAAAAGAAAGCCAGCACTACAGAACATTCTCAGCAAAATATTCCATGAGGAAGAGATGAAAAATGATGTAAATCAGCAAAGGGAGGAACTACCGTAAAGGAATAGCCAAATAAAGGAGAAACCAAGTCTTGTCAAAAAAATGAGCCAAATCATATCACAATAATAACCCTGAGTGTTAATGGCCTGAACTCATCAATCAAAAGACATAGACTGGCAGATTGGATTAAAACGAAAGATCCAACAATTTGCTGCCTGCAAGAGACTCATCTTCTGGAAAGTCATACCCACAGACTAAGGAGAAAGGATGGGAAAAAATATACCAAGCACATGGACACAGCAAAAAAGCTGGAGTACCCATCCTCATATCAGATAATGTGGATTTCATGCGAAAGTTAGTCAGAAGGGATAAAGAAGGACATTTCATACTGCTTAAATGAAGAATAAATCAGCAAGATATAGCAATCATAAAAATCTATGCCCCAAACAGTGACTCATCAATATACATCAAACAAACCCTTCTCGATTCCAGAAATCAAATAGACCATAACACAATAATACTAGGTGATTTTAACACACCTCTTTCACCACTGGACAGATCCTCCAAACAAAAATTGAACAAAGAAACCACAGATCTCAGTAACACAATCAATAATTTAGAGTTAACAAACATATATAGAATATACCATCCAACAAAGAGTGAATACACTTTCTTCTCAGCAGCACATGGGTCCTTCTCTAGAATAGACCATATTTTATGCCACAAAACTAGTTAGCAAATACAAGAAGATAGAGATACTACCTTATATTCTATCAGATCATAATGGATTAAAAATAGAAATAAATTTCAAAGTAAAAACCAGAAACTACTCCATACCTGGAGATTAAATAATATGCTATTGTATGATAAATGGATAACAGAAGACATCAGGAAGGAAATTTAACTATTCTTAGAGGTAAACAAGAACAAAGACACATCATATCAAAATCTCTGGCACGCTATGAAAGCAATACTTAGAGGAAAATTTATTTCATGGAGCATATTCAATAAAAGAAGAAAAAATCAACAAATAAACGACTTAAAACTACAGATTAAAGCCCTAGAAAAAGAAGAACATATCAATACCAAAAGTAGTAGAAGACAGGAAATAGTTCAAGTCAGAACTGAAATCAAAAAAATTGAAACAAAAGAAACAATTGAAAAAATTGACAAAATAAAAAGTTGGTTCTTTGAAAAAATAAACTAAATTGATAAACCCTTAGCCAAATGAACAAAGAGAATGAGAGAGAAAACTTAAATTACTAAAATTCAGAATAAACAAGGAAATATCACAACAGACACGAGTGAAATACAAATAATAATTAGAAGCTATTTTGAAAATCTATACTCCAAAAAATCACAAAATCTCAAAGACATCAACAGGTTTCTAGAGACAAATTAATTACTAAACTGAATCAGGAGGGGATACACAATTTAAATAGATCAATTTCAAGCAATGAAATAGAAGAGGTCATCAAAAGACTACCAACAAAGAAAGGTCTGGGACTAGATGGGTTCTCAGCCAAGTTCTACAAAACCTTTAAAGAAGAGCTCATTCCAATACTCCTCAAAATATTCCATGAAATAGAAGAGGAGAGAACCCTCCCAAACTCATTCTATGAAGCCCATATCACCCTGATACCTAAACCAGACAGAGACACATCAAGGAAAGAAAATTTCAGACCAATATCCTTAATGAATATCGATGCAAAAATTCTCAACAAAATTTTAGCAAATTGCATACAAATGTATATTAAAAAGATAGTGCACCACGATCAAGTGGGTTTTATCCCAGGGATGCAAGGTTGGTTCAACATTCGGAAATCAATAAATGTCATTCACCATATCAGCAGACTTAAAGTTAAGAATCACGTGATTATTTCAATAGATGCAGAAAAAGCATTCGATAAAATACAGCATCCCTTCATGCTCAAAACACTAGAAAAAATGGGGATAGTGTGAACATTCCTTAACATTATAAAGACCATCTACACTAAGCCCATGCCCAATATCATTCTAAATGGTGAAAAACTGAAAGCATTCCCCCTAATGACTGGAACAAGGCAGGGATGCCCTCTTTCACCACTTCTATTCAACATTGTCCTCAAAACTGTCGCCATACAGTTAGGCAGACCAAGGAAATTAAAGGGCTACAAATAGGAAAAAAACAACTCAAAGTATCCCTGTTCACTGACGACATGATTATATATTTAGAGGAACCTGGAAATTCTACCAGAATACTTTTAGAACTCATAAGTGAATTCAGTAAAGTAGCAGGATATAAGATTAATGCTTATAAATCCAATGCATTTTTATACATAAGTGATGAATCTTCAGAAAGAGAAGTTAGGAAAACTACTCCATTCACAATAGCTGCAAAAATAAAATAAAATACTTGGGAATCAATCTAACAAAGGAGGTGAAAGACCTCTGTAATGAGAACTACAGAACACTAAAGAAAGAAAGTAAAGAAAATCTTAGAAGATGGAAAGATCTCCCATGTTCTTGGATAGGCAGAATTAATATTGTCAAAATGGCCTTACTACCAAAAGTGCTATACAGATTCGATGCAATTCCAATTAAAATCTGAATGATGTACCTTACAGAAATAGAGTAAGCAATTATGAAATTCATCTGGAAGAATAAGAGAAGCAGAGTAGCTAAAGCAATCCTTAGCAGGAAGAGCGAAGCAGGGGGTATCGCAATACCAAAATTTCAACTGTACTACAAAGCAACAGTAACAACAACAGTATGGTATTGGCATCAAAATAGACAGGCAGATCAATGGTACAGAATAGAGGACACGGACACAAACCCAAATAAATACAATTTTCTCATACTAAACAAAAGTGCCAAAAATATGCAATGGAAAAAATATAGCCTCTTCAACAAATGGTGCTGGGAAAACTGGAAATCCATATGCAACAGAATGAAATTAAACCCCTATCTCTCACCCTGTACATAAATCAACTCAAAATGGATTAAGGACCTTGAAATCATACCAGAGAACCTGCATCTTATAGAAGAAAAAGTAGGTCCAAATCTTCAACATGTTGACTTAGGATCAGACTTCCTTAAAAGGACTCCCATAGCACAAGAAATAAAAGCAAGAATCAATAACTGGGACAGATTCAAACTAAATAGCTTTCTCTCAGCAAAGGAAACTATTAGCAATGTGAAGAGAGAGCCTACAGAGTGGGAGAAAATCTTTGCCACACATACTACTTTTCTCTCACAGCCTTTAAAATTCTGTCTTTATTTTGTATGTTATGCATTTACATAATAATGTGCCTTGGTTTGGGTCTGTTGTAATTTTGTGTATTTGGAGTCCTATAAGCCTCTCATATTTGATTTTCCATTCATTCTTCAGATTTGGGAAATTTTCTGATATTATTTCATTGAATAGATTGTTCTTTCCTTTGGTTTGTTTCTCTGTGCCTTCCTGTATCCCAATAATTCTTAAATTTGGCCTTTTTGTGATATCCCATAATTCTTGTAGTTTCTGTTCATGATTTCTTTCCATCTTCTCTGTTTGGTCAACTTTGTTTTCAAGATTAAATATTTTTTTCTTCAATGTCTGAGGTTCTGTCTTCCAGGTGTTCTATTCTATTGGTTATTCTTTCTATGGAGTTCTTAATGTGGTTAATTGTTTCCTTCATTTCAAGGATTTTTGTCTGTTTTTTTTTTTTTTCAGTATCTCTAATTCTTTATTGAAATGATCTTTTGCTTCCTGTGTTTGCTCTTTTAACTGTTGAGTGGTGCAATCATTCAAAGCCTGCATTCGCTCTTTCATTTCATCATTTGCTTCTCTGATCATGTTAATTATGTACATTCTGAACTCCCTTTCTGACAGTTCTTCTACCAATCTGTCATTGGATTTTATTGCGGTAGCATCTAGGTTTGTTTGGGACATTTTCTTCCCTTGTTTTCTCATATTGCTCAGGTATCAACCCCTCTGAAATATTGAAACTCTGAAATATTGCAGATTTCCTCTATTGACTAATATTGTCTCTGTAGATTTCCAATAACTCACCTCTTAGCCTTCAGTAGCCTAAAGTCTTGGAGGAACTTGATAAAGTGATGCTCCACAAGGAAGCTGCCGGCACCTCCACTTGTTGACTGATGGTCAGCCAAAGGGAGATTAGACTGCGGACTGGGGCACGTTTGATCTGGACCTATGTCTCTGGTTCTACTGCACTGGTGGGAAAGTTTCGCCCAGCGGGAGGACTCACCTGGTGGGGAAGTTTTGCTGGGCAGCTTTCCTCTGAGAAGTTCCCTTCAGTCCTAAACTACTACCTGGACCGAGCAGCCCTCCTCTGCAACATTCCCAGGGGTCCTGACCTACCTCCTGATAGTTTCCTTTGCTGAGAGAAAGCTTTTTAGTTTGAATCTATCCCAGTTGTAGATTCTTGCTTTTATTTCTTGTGCTATGGGAGTCCTTTTAAGGAAGTCTGATCCTAAGTCAACATGTTGAAGATTTGGACCTACTTTTTCTTCTATAAGATGCAGGTTCTCTGGTATGATTAAAGAAATGCAAATGAAAACAATGAGATATCACCTCTCTTTACCTATAGTGACACACAAACATATACGCCTATGAGATATGCATAGGTACAGCAGAAAATGGGCAGAAAGAACCTTCACACACTAATATGTGAATATAAATTAGTGCAGCTGCTGTGAAAAACAATGAAATTTTCTTAGAAATTAAAAACAGAACTACTCTATGACTTAGCAATGCCACCAATTGGTTTATATTCCACAGGGAACAAAATCAGTATGTTGGAAAAACCTCTATGCTCCCACGTTTACTACAACACTACTCACAATAACCAAGACATAGAAGCAACTTCTGTTCCCACTAATTGATGAACAGCTAAAGTGTTGAGCATATATACATAATGGAATCATGTTTAACCATAAAAAATGGAATCCTTACATCTGCCACACTGGATGGAACTGGTGGTCATGAGTTTGAGTGAAATAAGGTAGGTGTGGAAAGAAAGGTCAATGTTGTACCACCTGAATCATATGGGGATTCTAAAAAGGTGATCTCATAGAAGTTGAAAAGAGAATACTAGTTACTAGAGCCTGGTTAATGTAGAAGGGAAGAGAGGTAGGGGAGTGTTGGTTAATGGGTACTAAGCTACAGAGAGATAGAAGAAATAAATCCTGGTGTTCTATTGCCCACCAGTGTGACTATAAATCACAATAACATAATCTACATTTTGAAACACCTATAAAAAGTGATTTGAATGTTTTCACCAAAAGGGAATGACAAATGTTTTAAATAATTTTGCTTACCTTCATTTGAATGTTACATAACGTATACGTGGAGCAGAATGTTACATGGTCCCCACTAATTAGGGAGAATTTTACATATCAATTAAAATACTTAGAAATGAAATATCCCCTACAGATAACAGGATTTTTGCATTGCGTGAGAATATGAACCAAATAACAAATAGAGTAATTGATCATTTCCTCTTAAGAACCTAGGTCCCTGGTTTAGGAAGAATACAGTTTACACTGCATTTGTAAAAGCATAACAATTATAACTTTTAATCAATCAAGACAAATCATCAAATTTGAATAACCAGCATTTAGATTTAATATGCAATATACTATTTTATATTTTATCACACTACAAGTATTCTACTTTTCTTATTTAAAAGCCAAGGATAGTCAAGGTTGCCTTTTCTCCATTATGTCTCCTTCCTTTGGTGGGGGTGAAGTGGAATACGGAATAACTAGTCTGAAAGATCAGTGTTTCTTACTAAAAATTCAGATGTCTGGTTTTGTGCAGACTGATGAAATAAAAATATTTTGAGTAGAGACTAGGTATCTAAATTTGGAATTACCTTTTATTATGCACATTGCAGTCTGAAAAATATCTGTATCACTCCTCCCTACACATCATGGTAGGAGATATTGTACCTATTCCGAGGTTCCAATTTAGATTGGTAGAGGAAGACTAGTGCACTTACAGCTGAACACCTGAGTGTGAAATCTGTCTGTATTATTGATAAGATGTCTCCCTCCAGCTGACTCACGCTCTCAGATTCCATTTTCCTTGGTTATAAAATGGGATAATATATACTTCAAAATTTTGGGAGATGGTTAAGTTAAATGACTACATAAAATGCCTGGAACAGTGTCATAGTGAACAAATGTTACATGAACCCAAATAATCAAACTGCCTCAGTCAATGTGACATTCACTTTCAGCAGAAAAATCTTTTCTGTTGAGTAAATGATCTCTTGAATTACAAATGCTCCAGGATATTCTTGCTATTAATTTTATTCTGGTTATAGATTATGGTAACTTGTTTCTTTTTCTTTAACTCACTGACTTAGAAAAATTAATACTCATCCATTTGATAGCATAATGATTCCAATTAGGGAAATATAGTTAGAGCTCCTCTTTCTATATTATTCTGTAATATAATATGATGTATTCGATATCTTGTTTTCTTGAATTTTAACCAGCATGTTTTCACTGAAAGAATTCCAAGTACTTTGAAGGACTTATTCCGAGGTAAAATTAAGGGGAGATTTTAGCTGTGGAAATTAAATTCAGTAAGAGAGAAACTCTATCTTCATTCATTCATTTTAGGATTTTCCTAGTTTATTTTTGCACCTCTCCTGGTGTCAAAAAAAGCATAAAATGTAAAAGTGCTGAGTGTTCAATTACTTTTCAATGGCCCATGTCAATAACTGTCTTCGAGAAGTTTAGATAAATACCCATCCTGAATTACTGTATTCCTGTGAAGTGATTGTGATTATAACTTCTGTTGTGTTCTGTTTGATTATAATTAATCAAGAGGCTTTTCTTAATAACCATCTAAAGAATGCTCCACTAAGTCCTATTTTAAGCACAATTTTCAAAGACCTCATTTCTTCTCCAAAGGAATCTAGTTAGTAAGAAAAATCCCTGCATATAACCAAAAAATGGAGATGTAGCATGTCCTATTATACTAAACTGATTATGTGTAAGATATGAAAAAATAGTTATAAACAAAGTGTCAAATATTAGTACATAACAGGGAGGTAAATAGAATCTCTGATCACTCAAAAGAATCTAACAGTCATTGAACACAAACTATGTTCCAGACAGTTTTATCTCATCTTTGCAACAACATTTTATTAGACAATGAAAGAAGAGACTGGTTTTACTGGAACTGAGCATTTTATGAATTTGTTTTTGTTTTTAATCAGGGTTTTCCATATCTCTGAAATATTGAAATACTCTTTGTTTTGGGGACTTGAAAACAATTTGTTTTGTGAGTGTGGGATCTGTCTAGAGAGTGACATATTTTGCAACCAGGGGTATTTTCTGTGGAGCTAGGGAGAGTAAGACTGATGGTTTAGGTCACACTGTTATTTAGTTCCAAGTTTATTCAGTGATAAATTCAAACTTGGGGAATGTCAGGCAATATATGGAATAGACCAGGGATCCATAAACTTTTTTTGTAAAGGGCCAGGTAAAATATATTTCAGGTTTTCTAGCCATGCAATCTCCTTTGCAGTTTTTCATCTCTGCTGTTGTAGCACAAAAACATAAACAGACATGCATGGCTATGTTCCAGTAATACTTTATTTGCATAATAAGGCAGTGGGCCAGATTTGGTCCTTGGGCCAATGTTTACTGCTTCCTGGCATAGACATAAAATATGGCAATAAGCTTCATGCATGTGAAGAAGAATACTTGCTATAATAAAATTTGCTATGCTAAATTTTAATTGGGTGTGAGTGTGTTTTTTCTGTTTTTTGTTTTTTATTTTTATCCCATACCTCAAAAAAAAAAAAAAGAAAATTTTAGTCACGTCTTTACATCTGTTTTGTGTGTACATGGTCTTAGTCTTTATTATTCTAATATCCCTTCACAAAACATCACATTCTTATGTGTGACAGCCAGTATTTAACATGACACCAGTGTCCCTTGCCTTCTGGGATTCAGACCCTGTGTATCCCCCTTCCCTTGCTGAATTAAACATGTGACCAATGCAATAAAATACAAATGAAGTTTCATTACTTCTGTGGACAGATAATTTTAAAATCATGGATTCCTCTTTACCTTCAGAGGTCTATATCCCCAAACATCATTTCTATTTCAATCTTGTGAGTGGCCTTTGGCCAGAACTCACAGCTGAGTCATTTTTCAATTCCTGATACACATAAAGTATACAAGATGTTGTTTTAAATCACTAAGTTTTGTAGCTTTTTCATCATTGGTAACTGATATACCATGTATATATTTTAAATCACTAAGTTTTGTAGCTTTTTCATCATTGGTAACTGATATACCATGTTACATATGAGAGGGTAGCAAACATTTTGTGTAATGGTGAAATGTTAAGTAACTTGAGATTTACGTATCCTGTGATCTCTGCTCTAAGTTATTTTATTCTACCATTGTGCAGCAGTATCCATAAGCAACAAAGAAATTACTAGGAAACAAAGGTAGAATCAATTTTATTTATTAAAAATTGATGTTGGGTCAGATTTGACCCTCCTACACACACACACAAAAAAAAAAAAAAAAAAAAAAAGAAAAGAAAAGAAGAGAAAAAGAAAAAAGAAAGAAAAGGAAGAGAAACAGGTTGAGAGACATCATCACAAAACTAGTACAAAATAAGATTACTTACAAAATAAGATTATCAGATTAGAAAGTCATAAGGATAGATATATATTTTCATTTTTTCAGCTATATATTTTACTTTTATTTACATTGACCCAAATTTTATATACAGTATTGAAGTTTGGAGGAATTTTAGAATAAAATATACCCAATTTAACGGGAAGATTCTATGACTTATCTCACTGAATTTTCTGCAGCTATCCTGGAATTATTTTTGTAAGTTTTTAATTTTAGTTGGAGAAAAAGATTTTAAAAAGTGCAATAAAGATGCCATGGGAAAGTTATTAGGAGGTATACTAGGTCTTGTTTTCTGTCAGTAGAAGGAAGAACTCACCAAATTCATTCTCCTCTTCAATCATAGGGCACACTTCTCATGCGCAACCCATACTTCTTGATTATTTATGACACCAAGAGACTGATTTTAAAATGTCTGAATCTCCAGTCTCATTAAAACAATGTCCATTGATAAGGCTGGTTTAGAAGCTATAATAGTAATTTTATAGGCAAAAATCTAATCAAGTTATATGGAGATTTTAGCAATAAATTGATTTTTCAGAGGTTTTGTAGATTTTTTAATTGAAAACATTTTTTAATGGGCATAGCTGAATATTTCAAACAAGGAATTAGGGTTTTATTTTAAATTTTATTTACCTTTATGAGAACTGTCTCTCTTTCTTACACACACACACACACACACACACCACACAAACTTTTGAAACATACTTTGGATTTGAATTCAAGCAACTGAGATCCACTGAGGTCGGTCACCAGCTCTGAGCCTGCCCACTGCCCACATTGGACATACCGCCACGAGATCCCCCAGCCCGCCCCCACACCATGGACAGTGACTGGCAGCTGAGCCTGCCCACCTGCCCTGCTATTGCTGAGGGACCCTGCACCTGCACCTGACTCAGCGCATCCTCGCTGGGACCCCCAGCTTCTTTGGAGGATGGTGGAGGTATATTGAATTATTCCTGAGGGTGTGCCCATCATTATTGGAAGGGCTGCACCCTTCCTGAGAAGTCTACAGGAGACTGGAGGCCCTTTGACAGGTACCTCTATTTACTCACGTACATCCTACACCCATCCCCATCATCTTATTCACAACTGGAAATACTGTAAATAGGAATCAAACTGATCCTGTTTATTTTAATAATGTTAAAGTCTTTATAGGGACTATCTGGTTCAGGGCTACATTTTCTCTGTATTGGGTGCTACTGGTATTGATCTCCCCTTCAAAGGAGAAGTAGTGGAAAACTTCAGGGTCATAATAAGCCTGTGGGGGTGAGGGGACTTCAGTATCGCTGATCTTCACTGCTAAAGGGGAATATATAGAAACAATATGAAAAAAACAGGGGAAGAAAGTGTCCCTAACAAACCAAGATGCTACTGTGATAGAATCCAATGACAGCATGGCAATAGAAATGACAGAAAGAGTTTAGAATCTACATGATTAAAATGATCATGAAGCAAAAGAGAAGATAAGAGAGCAAATGCAGTCAATGCATGACCATTCCAGTAAACAGTTAAAAGACCGAATGCAGGAAGCAAAAGAACACTTCAATGAAGAGATAGAGATTCTGAAAAAAACCAAACAGAAACACTTGAAATGAAAGAAAGGATAAACCAAATTAAACCTCAATATAAAGCACCACCAAGAGAATAGATCTCATGGAAGACAGAAACTCAGACAATGAAGACAAAATATGTAATCTTGAAAATAAAGTTGAATAAACTGAGAAGATGTTAAGAAGTCATGAACAGAACCTCCAAGAATTATGGGATATCATGAAAAGATTGAATTTAAGAATTATTGGGATTGAGGAAGGCACAGAGATACAAACCAAAGGTATGAACAACCTGTTCAATGAAAAAATATCAGAAAATATCCCAAACCTGAAAAATGAAATGGAAAATCAAATACAAGAGGCTAAGAGAACACCAGGTGCACAAAATTACAACAGATCCACACCAAGACACATTATAATGAAAATTCCTCACATTCAAATTAAAGATAGGATTTTAAAGGCTGTGAGAGAAAAACGTCAGATTACATATAAGGGGAAACCAATATGGATATCAGCAGATTTCTCAGTCCAGACTCTAAAAGCAAGAAGGACCTGGAACAATATATTTCAAGCTCTGAAAGAACATGGATGCCAACCAAGAATCCTGTACCCAGCAAAATTAAGCTTCAGATTTGACAATGAAATAAAATCTTTCCACAATAAACAAAAGGGAAAGAATTTCCAAATAGAAAGCCTTCCCTACAGAACATTCTCAACAAAATATTTCATGAGGAGGAAGTGAAAAACAACAATCAAGTCAGCATAGGGAGGAACCGCTATAAAGGAAAAGCCAATAAAAAGACAAGTAAAAAAACAAAAAGAAGCCAAAGTGACCAGGAATACAAATCATATCTCAATAATAACCCTGAATGTCAATGGACTAAACTCAATAATCAAAAGACATAGACTAGCAGATTGGATTAAAAAGAAAGACCCAACAATATGCTGCCTCCAAGAGACTCATCTCATAGAAAAAGACATCCACAGACTAAAGGTTAAAGGATGGGGAAAAACATACTATGCACATGGGCCCAGTGAAAAAGCAGTGGTCTCCATACTCATATCAGATAAAGTGAACTTCAAACCTATGTTAGTCGGAAGGGATAAAGAAGGACATTTCATAGTGCTGAAGGGAAGTATAAAACATCAAGATATAACAATGTTAAATATTTATGCCCCAAAGAATGGAGCATCTATATATATATCAAACAAATCCTTCTCAATTTTAAGAATCAAATAGACCAAAAAAAATTAATAGTGGGGACTGTAACACACTGCTTTCACCACTGGATAGATCCTCCAAACAAAAACTTAACAAAGAAACTATGGAACTAAATAATACAATCAATGATATAGACTTAATGAATATTTACAGAGAATTTCATCCACCATCGAGTGAATATACTTTCTTCTCAGCAGCTCATAGATCTTTCTCCAAAATGGACCATATGCTATGCAATAAAGAAGCCATTAGTAAATACAAACAAATAGAGATCCTACCCTGTATCCTATCAGACCATAATGAATGCAATTAGAAATGAATGATAAAATAACAAACAAAAATTACTCATACACCTGGAGACTAAATAATATGCTATTGAATGATGCAATGATAACAGAAGACATAAGGGAAGAAATTTAAAAAAATTTTTAGGGGTAAATGAGAACAATGACACAACATATCAAAATCTCATGAACCCTATGAAAGCAGTACTAAGAGGAAAATTCATTGCATTGAGCTCATACATTAAAAAAGTAAAAAGTCAACAACTAAACAACCTAACATTACATCTCAAAGCCCTAGGAAAAGAAGAACAGATCAACACCAAAAATAATAGAAGACAGAAAATAATTCAAATGAAAGCTGAAATCAATGAAATTGAAACAAAAGAAACAATTTAAAAATTTGACAAAACAAAAAGTTGGTTCTTTGAAAAAGTAAAGAAAATTGATAAACCTCTAGTCACACTAACAAAGAAAAGGAGAGAGAAAACTCAAATTACTAGAATTCATGATGAAAAAGGAAAGATCAAGACAGACACCATTGAAATACATAATTAGAAACTACTTTGAAAATCTGTACTCCAACAAAATAGAAAATATCAAAGACATTGACAAATTTTTAGAGACATATGATCCTCCCTAACTGAATCAGGAAGACACACACAATTTAAACAGATCAATATCAAGTACCAAAAAAGAAGAAGCCATCAAAAGACTACAAACCAAGAAAAACCCAGGACCAGATAGATTCTCAGCTGAATTCTACAAGACCTTTAAAGAAGGTTACCAATACTCCTCAAAGTATTCCAGGAAATAGAAAAGAAAGGAACGCTTCCAAATTCATTCTGTGAGGCCAGTATCACTCTGATACCAAAATCAGACAAAGACACATCAAGGAAAGAAAACTTTAGACCAATATCCCTGATGAACATAGATGCAAAAATCCTTTAAAAAAGTACTGGAAAATTGCATACAAAAATATATTAAAAAGATAGTGCCATGATCAAGTGGAGTTTATCCCAGGGATGCAAGGTTGGGTCAACATCAGGAAATCAATAAATGTAATACATTACATCAATAGACTTAAAGTTAAGAATCACATGATTATTTCAATAGATGCTGAGAAATTGTTTGATAAAATACAGCACCCCTTCATGCTTAAAACACTAGAAAGAGTAGGAAGAGTAGGAAAATTCCTCAACATTGTAAAGGCTATGTATGGTAAGCCCACAGCCAACATCATTCTTAATGGAGAAACACTGAAAGCATTCCCTCTAAAAACTGGAACAAGACAGGGATGCCCTCTTTCACTACTTTTCAACATCTTCCTTGAAACACTTACCAGAAAAATTAGACAGACCAAAGAAATTAAAGGGATACAAATAAGAACAGAAGAACTAAAGCTGTCACTGTTTCTGATGACATGATCCTCTATTTAGAAGATCCAAAAAACTCCACTAGAAAATATCTAGAACTAATAAATGAATTCAGCAAAGTAGCAGGACATAAAATCAATCTAATGCATTTCTGTTCATAAGTGATGAATCCTCTGAAAGAGAAGTTAGAAAAACCACTCCATTCACAGTAGCCTCAAAAAAATTAAAATATTTGGGAATAAATCTAACAAAAGAGGTGAAAGATTTCTACAATGAAAACTACAGAACATTAAAGAAAGAAATTGAAGAAAACCTTAGAAGATAGAAAGATCTCCCATGTTCTTGGATAGGCAGAATTAACTTTGTCAAAATAGCCATTCTACCAAAGGTGTTATACACATTCAATGAAATTCCAATTAAAATCCCAAAGATATTCCTCATAGAAATAGAGAAATCAATCATGAACTCCATCAGGAAGAACAAGAGACCTCAAATAGTCATAAAAATCCTGAGTAGAAAAAGTGAAACAGAGGGTATCACAATACCAGAGATTAAACTATACTACAGAGCAATAGTAACAAAAGCAGAATGATATTGGCACAAAATACCAAAATACAGGCAGACCAATGGTATAGAATAGAAGACACAGAGAAAAAAACCACATAAATACAGTCACCTCATACTGGATAAAGGAGCCAAAAACATATAGTGTAGAAAAGATAGACTGTTCAACAAATAGCGCTGGCAAAACTGGAAATCCATATGCAGTAAAATGAAATTAAACCTCTGTTTTCACCCTGCACAAAACTCAACTCAAAATGGATCAAAGACATAATAATTAGACCAGAGACCCTGCACCTAATAGAAGACAAAGTAGGCCAGAATCTTCGTCATGTTGGCCTAGGATCAGACTTCCTTAACAAGACATCCAGTGCACAAGAAATCAAAGCAAGAATCAATAAATGGGATGGACTCAAACTAAAAAGCTTTTTCTCAGCAAAGGATACAATCAAGAATGTGAGGAGAGAGCCTACAGAGTGGGAGAAAATCTTTTCCACAAGCACTTCAGATGGAGCACTTATCTCCAAATTTATAAAGAACTTACAAAATTTTACACCAAAAATACAATCAATAAATGTGCCAAGAAACTGGACACTTTACAGAAGAAGAAATACAGGCAAGTAATAAATATATGAAAAAGTGTTCAACATCTCTAGTAATTAGAGAAATGCAAATTAAAACAACTCTAAGATTTCATCTGACTCCAATTAGAATGACTATTATCAAGAACACAAACAATAATAGATGTTGGCATGGATGTGGGGAAAAAGGTACACTCATGTATTGCTGATGGAGTTGCAAATTGGTGCGGCCACTTTGGAAAGTAGTGTGGAGAATCCTCAGAAAACTTGGAATGGACCCATCTCTTGATCCAGTTATCCCACTCCTCAGTTTATACCCAAAGGGCTTAAAATCAGCAAACTATAGTAACACAGCCACATCAATGTTTATAGCAGTTTAGTTCACAATAGCTAGATTGTGGAGCCAACCTAGAAACCCTTCAACAGATGAATAGATAAAGAAACTCTGGTATGAATACACAATGGGATACTAATCAGCCATAAAGAAGAATAATGTTATGGCATTTGCAAATAAATGGATGAATTGGAGAATATCATGCTAAGTGAAATAAGGCAAGCCCAAAACACCAAAGGTGGAATGTTTTCCCTGATAAGTGGAGAATGATATTTAATGGGGGTTTGGGGGTATGGAGTGAGAGAAGAATGGGGGAACTTTAGATCATGTAGAATGAAATGAGAGGGAGAGGGGTATGAAAAATGGTGAAATGAGATAGACATCGTTACCCTATGCACATGTATAATTATATGAATGGTATGAATTGATATTGTGTACAAACATAGAAATGAAATAATGTACCCCATTTGTGTATGATGAATCAAAATTCTGTCTGTAAAAAATTAAATGATAATAATAAAAAAAAAAGAAACTGAGATTGTAAACTTTACTGATGAATTCTGCTTTTCAACTACTGTCAAATCCAGATCAAATCTCAATTTCAGCCCATTCCACAAGAGTCTTCCTGTCTTGTATTTTCATTATGTGGCATAATTTTAAATGCAGAACTGGAGTAAAATGATATATGGTATCTGAAGCTGAATCATGAACTCTCACTTATTGTATGCTCTTCCATAACTATACATAAATATTCTTGGCCATCATAAGAATCACAGATTTGCCTGGAAATATAAATTAGACGTTGTGGGTAATTGCATGTAGGATATACACATTTATATGTACATATTATATACATAACATACATATAAGTCCATTTTACACATATATATTTCTATTATGTTTTCACATATGTATATATATTTGTATATTGCACATAAAAAAGATAATGAAAGTACATTAATCTATTACTCATTCTTTTGGTTTTGACCTAGTATCAGTTCCATGCATTTGTTTTCTGTGTGACTATTGTCAAAATGTTTCTGAGTATCAGTATGAGATTTATTGTAAAGATTTATCGAGGTACTCTATTGGTACTTAATATTGGAAGTAACAATAAAATTATAAAGTTGCTAATACCAAGAAGTCAATAACTCATGCAGTTTAATATTTTAAAGGTGTCACTCATGATCAAGGTGGCATTTTACCTAGTTTTGAATTAAGTATAATATTTAGCACTCTTGATTTTCTCTTCCTTTCACTCAATTTCTACCTGGCATAGTTCTTCCAAGATCACTTAATTCCGCCATAGTTAAGGACTACCTAACATACAAAACTCAGATCACATTTTAACCATTTTTCTGATTTTATGTCATACCATATGTTTGTTGTCTATTCCATCAGATCCCATGTCCTTGTGAAATCACAAGAAGTTTCTTTCCTACTGTACTACCTTTAATTATTATAGCAATGGGAATATAAAATCTTTTAATAATCTTCTTTCCATTGGCAACATGAGTTTACCAAAGACCCAGAACCAAGAGAAAATCACATGAAAAATAAAAACCGCTTCTGTCTGTCTGTCTATCTATCTATCTATCTATCTATCTATCTATCTTCCTACCTACCTCCCTAAATAACCACACACAAGTCACTTTTCTATGATTTAAATTCTATGAAAAATTCTTAGAGGAGGAAGGAATGTGGACTGTGTAAAAAGAAGAGTATCTATGCACAGGTGTCCTTGATGTGGTTGCAATTCTTACAAAGAGTTTTGCAAAATATTGCAATCTCAGTATGTTCTTGATTTTCAGATAGTTCATAGAATTACTGTTGACTGCTTACTTCTGTGTTCACCCCTTTTAGCCAGGTACGGTTCCATCATTCATACACCCCCTTTTTAAATTTTTCAACACATTAATATCATGCACAATATGAGAAAGTCATTTTCAAATATAAGTTCCTGAATATGCATTAAGGAATACTAGGAAAAAAGTAATGAATATGAAAGTGGAGAAATAAGAGGACACAAAGTGAGGAAAGGGGAATGGAGGAGAAAGAGGAGGAGGAGAAATGGGGAGTAGAAGGGAAGGAAGGGAAGGGGCAGTGGAAAGTGAAGAAGTTGGGTTATAATTATTCTTTCATTCTCTCCCTAAACTCTGGTATTGAGGGTAAGGGAATCACTGAGAATGGTTGCCTATGTTAAAATTAGTAAATTAATTAACCTGAACTTTCACAACCTGGATTTACCTCCACTACACAATTAGTGCTAATAAAAATAAATAAAGGGACTTAGTAATTTCTACATATTAAATTTAGTTAGTGGCCTTTATTTTCTTATGCATATGAAATTAGTTGCTGCATAGAGCTGGGTGTCTTTTCCCACCTAGTTTTGAATTAAGTATAATATTTAGCACTCTTGATTTTCTCTTCCTTTCACTCAATTTCTACCTGGCATTGTCTTTGGTTATTTACTTTCTCACAAGAATAAAAGTCAGAAAGTACATTGTTTTAGTCAGATTTTTCACTGTTATGGCTAAAGAACTGAGAATTTTAGAGAAGGAAAATTTATTTGGGACTCACAGTTTCAGAGGTCCATAGAAGCCTGGTTCCATTCCTTGAGGCTTGAAGTGAGGCTGAACATCATGGCGGAAGAGTGTGGTGAAGGAAAGTGGTTCACATGATGATCAGGGAGCAGAGAGAGAGACTACAAGATATATACACCAAAGATGTGCCCTCAGTGATCCACCTCCTCCATTCACACCCTACCCAACTTCAGTTTCCATTTAGTAACTCCCTTAGGGGATTAATTTGCTGATTGCATAAGACTCTCATAACTCTAGCATTAGGGGATTAATTATCCTAAGCATGTGTCCTTTAAACTTTCTTGCATTGTCTCCTACATGAGCTTTTGGGGGAATCCTAATATCTAAACCATAACATGTACTGCAAAATCCATTTTAAAAGTTCTGAATAAAAGATTATGCAATTGTAAGTCATTTATCAAAATTTTGGAAATTTTGCACAGAAACACACACACATACACACACACACACAAACAAACATACTGATTTCTTAAAAATATTTAGTTTAATATTTAGTTTTTTAATATTAAAATTAATTCAATATTAATTAATTAAGTCAATTAATTTAAATTAATTAATTAATTTAATATTTTTTATTTTAATTTTAATATCAATATTTAGTTTTTAATATTTAGCTTTTTAATATTTTGTTCCCCCCCTTGTGATAGAAAGAAACATCAAAGAATCTGTCAGAAAATTTTCCCATGGTTCAAACTTCTTGAAATCAGAGCTTCTATAAATATAGATCAGTTTCAATTGCTCCATAATATACCATCAAGATATTAATGTTTAATGACTTCTAAGAGCTGTCTGAACTGTTATTAATTTATTCATAGAACTGTTGAAAAACAACAGATAATGTTTATTTTTTAATTATTTTTATTCAATGTGTTATTTTCTATATTTTCCTTTTAGTTTGATTAAAAGCTGCTTTACATTGAATATTAAAAAGTATTAAAATGAATATTTGATCCTTCTGAAGTCATATTCTTCTAATGGAGTCACTTCATCTTTGGATTTTATTGGTGATATTAAACAAATAAAAATGATCATAAAGTCTTACAGGTACCAGAGAAAGGAAGCATGTATCCTGAAATCTCCAATTCCTTAAAATAACACTGAGCATTTCAGGTCCTTGGTATTCATTATATACTTTCCTTTCTTTAAAAAGAGGTTAGATTGCTGCAGTAGCTCCATCTTACTCAAGCAATTGAGCACCCTTGATTTTCTTTTTATCCTGATCTGACTTTGTTTCAGAGTCTTATGTAGTTTGATTCTCTGAAGCTAAAATCAGTCATTTTGAAAATATATCATGGCACATGAGACAAGTTAAGCTACTATATTTCCCTAGAGAAATATAATAGACACCCAGTATTTATCAATAGTTTTACATTGGTTTAAATTTTTTTATTAGCTAATGCTCTGCATAATTGTTAAATGAATCTCTGGTATAAGATATGTTAGTGACCTTGTATATAGAGACAGTTATGACATGTCCCTCTTATTAACAGTCTAATTTAGTGCCTTGAGAACATATCCTTCCAACTATTTGTTTCTGTAAACAAAGTGCGGCTGAAATGTCCAATCTTTAGACATTTAAAGAAAATGTTTGCTGATCCTCTAGTTATATTAGTACGAACAAGTAAAATAGAATATATTCACCTCCTTTCACTTATACTGTTTCCTGTTAGCTTATCTGAATAGAAAAAAAAATCAATGGCATATATATGAATATATTTTAACAAATATGTATGTATATATGCATATATATTTACATAATACTAACTTAAACTTTGATAAAATGTCTTGTGTTTTCAGCTACAGACCTTAATTATGTTCATTGGACTTAAAAACGAAAGTCAGAGGCCGATTGACTACAAAGATATCCACATTGCTAAACTGAATTCAGTCTTGGAACTCACCACACACTTGCTTTTTTTCCAACATGAGCATGAGGGTTGTATTATGTGAGGGAAAGGGGAAGATCAACCTAAGAGACTCTTACAGTTATTCTTCCTTATGGGACTGTTCATCTATTTTTACCCCAGAAAGAACATTAATTTGTAAATAATTGAAGCAGTCATGTATTTTATCTAATTTTTAATCTATGTTCCTCAAAGATTCAAGCATGGGGTTGTCACATAATCAATACTCTATCAACACTTGTTGAATTTACTTTGTAATCCCTCTAATGTCATCTTTGGTTCCTAGAATTCAAGCAAAACTGGAAATAATTGTGGGTTTGGTTTATTTCCAAATAAAATACTAATTTTATTTCAGTCTCACAGCAACATAACATAGAGTAATGGTGTACTAGTAGATTTTGATTAATTGTAACATATCTACCAATTTCAGAAAAAATCCATGAAAATGAGCTTCTACAGTCAAGAAATAGAAGTATCTTATTTAACAAACTATTCATTTATACTTGCTTTTCTACATGGGTCTATGAAATCATTAAACTCTTGTACAACTAAGCTATAAATCTAATATTAAACATAGGGACCCATGGGATTAACCAGTTTGTGAATATTTTTTTTGAGACACTATGGGTGGTAATGATACTGAATAAGTAACATAGGGAGTTCAGATGGAAAGTCCTCCTTATCAAACTGAATCTCTTCCTTTGAGTTAAACTTAGTTACCTAAGTTTGCTCCTGTATTTAGCTTTCATCCCTTTTATCAGCCCTTCTTTCAAAGAAGCATTACTTAAAGAAGGTAATGCTTCTCTCTAGAACAGGAAATGCTTTTTCTTTTTCTAAAGTAAAAGGTGGTAACTGTAATCATGCAGGGAGGTAGTCACACCGAAACCCAGGAGACCAAGTCAGCTAAACAAGTAGGGGAGCATTATCCTGCTTAGTAGCACACTCTCTTGTCCTCTCATGTGTCTGTGCCTGGATTATTTCAGTAGTCTCCCAACCAATGCCCTCTTTCTCTTTTTGTTCCCCTAAAACTTATTCTCAGTATGGCAATCCAGAATGGACCTTTTTGAAGGGAAGTCATATCATTTCATTTCTGTCTTTAAAGGTTTGCATTGGTTTCCCATTTAAATGGAAGTAAATGCCAGTCCTTCCTTTGGTTTAGAAAGCCCACACACACTTTGATTTCTGCTCTTGTATTTTAGTAACCTCCTCTGGTTCACCCCACTCCACTTATAATTCTGACTGTGACTTTACATTCACAAGTATTTCTCCCACAGGGTTTTTACTCTGCTGTTCTCACAGAACAATATCTACTTGACTTACTTTACTACCTCCCTCTATTTTTCCCTTATGTCCTGTCTTCTCATTGATGCCGAATCTCACCACTTGCCGAATACATTAATCCACCCCAACTGAACCCAACTGTGATACTGTACCTTAATTTTATTCATTTTTACATAGCACATATCACCTATAACATAAATATAGTTTTCTAATGTATTGTGCACTTTACTTACTACTTATTACTGGTTGGTTTCTCCTATCTGGGATGAACAATCAATCAGGCATCCTTGTTCACTGATGTTTCCAAACACCTAGAGTAGTAGTAGAGCAAAAAATAGTTGTTGAGAAGAAATAAAGAATGTCAAGATCTATAAGCAAATAATGCATCAATTTTGTTATTAGGATAAACAGTTCTCCAATTCTGGGCTATGGAAAAATTTTCACCAATCCTCTTATAAGGGAAAATATTTAATAATTTTTGCTATGAACTCAGGATTTTCATTAATGGACTATGACTGGAAATTGTAGTATCTGGGTTATTTAGATGTACTTTCTGTGTACAAATATATGTAATCTGTATGTTTCTACTTCAACCAATAATTTATTTTAGAAATAGTCATTCAATTTCCCCAAACTCTAAATATGTAACAATAACTCAAAATACAGTAGACCAATGAAGCTAATATGTAGCTAACTACATTGTCTATTCTGTCAGGAAGGCAGACTAACTCATTGGGTGTTAGACTGTTTTCAAAAAGGAATATGAGTAAAATAATATTTGAAAAAGGAACTTATAGGGATTGTAATAAGGTGTATACAAGCCTTTCTCTTCAAAGAGAAACAAGAAATTTGGTGACAGGCTGTCCATTTTTCACTAAGAATAGTTCTGAAAATCTTTGTTCACAAATTGTTATGTGTGACTCCACTTCAGAATCATTTATTTTTTTTTCTGGCACCTGCTGGCAGCTGGTATCTTTTATTCAGATATTAGCTTCACAATGCTGGGTAGAATGTGCTGTTTTTTTAAGAATAACCATCCACTTAAAACCCTAGTTTGGGATTAGCTGTTATGGTCACAAAATGTATCCCATTGAGTGCAGGAGACCTGGGTTCTACTCTGCCTGTATTATGTGCTAGCTATACAATCTTAAGTAATTCAACCATATATTTTTCTATCTACAACTTCTACCAAATCTGAGGTTAAAAGGACATGTTACATAAATTAAAGTATTTTAAAGTCATTCTTAAAGTTTTAATTTTTTACTATAGAGTAGCAAAAATAATTTTTAATTACTTGGCATAATAATAATGATGATTTAATATGGCAGTTTAAAATAATAAGTATATCCAATTAATGCTCGAATGTTAAAAAAGAAGATATCCAAAAATCTCTATATTGTTCTCATGATTGAATGTGTAAGTTCAAATGACTATAACTTTTAAAATAAAACCTTGTGTGATTTTTATCTTGTAAGAATTTTTCAAAGTGTCACCGGTGTACGGTGGTGCATGCCTGTAATCCCAGCAGCTTTTGAGGCTGAGGCAGGAGAATCATGAGTTCAAAGGTAGCCTTAGCAAAAGTGAGGTGCTAAGTAACTCAATGAGAACCTGTCTCTAAATAAAATATAAAATAGGACTGGGGATGGGGCTCAATGGTGGAGTGTCTCTGAGTTCAATTACTGGTACCCATCCTTCCCAAAAGAAAAGAATTTTTCTAAGTGTCTTTAAGTTATTTACAATTATTTTTTAAATTGTAATAGTTATTAAATACTAATAAAATAAATCATTTTAGTTTTGAGAATCTTTATGGATTATTTAATACTAAAATTCCCTTATGAGATTTAAGATACTGATATTATTTGAATTAGGCAAACATAAGGAGAGTTTATAAGAACATAGTAATAATGTTATGTATAAATATAATTATTTAGATTCATAATTCATACTGCATTTTTGTATTCATAAACTCAGTATTTTCCCAAATGTGTTCCAACTAAGTAGAATTTCAGAGTCTGTTATAAATAGGAAATAGAGGTATTTTAACCAGTTCTTAGAGAATTACAATGAGCCTCAATATACTATATCTCCAATAAGTCCAATAAAGTTTTCAATTTTAACTTTTTTCCAGTCATTTCCAAGTGTATTTGACAAGAATAATCTCTGTGACACCTGTGAATGTACACACACACACATATGCTATGAAACAAGTCAATATTTCACCAGATACCAGTATTTTGGGAGACAAATTTAGAATACTCTAATTCAGCATGTAAACTGAAAATCCAATGAATTATATGACCTAGTTATTGTTGGATGGGTTAGATTTGGACCATGGTATGAGATCAAATGAATAATTCCTAAAATTCGGTAAAACTGTTAATAATGAAAATAACCTAAAGTAACACAATTCGATTCCTGTTGTCTATCCCCAGAGTATGATGGAGGTGCTCTGTTGTTTGTAAGGAAATTTTTATTGATTAGATGTTGCCCAATGACTGTAGTGTTTGGTTAGGTGGTGAAGGACTAATATTGTTAGCATGTTATATAATTCAGATGTGTGAAAAAAAGGCATTTTCCCAAGGGTATAACTTTCTGAGTTTGAGCATATGTATTATCCATTTAAGAATGCTTTAAAATCATGTCAAGCACCAGCAATTAAAATTTCTGTAGTGAGTTAAGATGTGGATTATTTTAGTGGTTTATACTGTTGAGATTTTTGAAGATTCCCTCGATTGCGCATACTGCCTTTGAGGAATTCTAAGATTGGGACATTGTGCTATGGAAGGAATTATGTACCCCCAAATTAACATGCTGAAACCTACTCACCATATTGATAGTATTAGGTGGGATCTGGAAGGTAATTTGGTCATAAGAATGTGATTAGTACCCTTACATAGAAGTTCCAGAGAGCTTCATTGCCCCTTCCAGCATATGGGGACATCACTCTCTATGAATCAGAAATTGGGTCTTAATCAGACACAGAATTTTCCTGTAATCTGAACTTGGACTTCCCAACCTCTATAAATAAACGTTTTGTGTTTATCATGTATTCAACTTATAGTATTTTGTGGTCGTATCCTGAAAAAACTAAGGCACAACTAAATTGTACATAATTATGCAATTGGCACACTAATTAATACCTAGAAAATTTGCAGGACTCCCCACAAAACAAAACAAAACAACAACAACAAACAATGGCACAGTGTTACAGTGGATGGCAGAATACAAACCTGGACCCCTGTTGCCAGTAGGCTGATACACCTCAGAGTAAGTATAAAAATGGGTCAAACCAAACTTGTTCATGACCAGTTTCCTTTTTCAAATTCATCCACCATATTAGTCACCTAGTGCAGAAAGAATAAAGGTCAGAAAGAGCAGACAAGAGTGTTAATTTCCATAGAAAATCTTCCTGTTATGAAAACATAACACAATGGCTTTAGGGGTGGGGGAGCAGCAAATTATAAAGCCAAACTCAATTTTGACCTTTTGATTTCCAAACCAAGATTTCCTCCCCCAAATCAAATCAGTTCAGAAAATCCTGAAATTGAGTGTTTCAATCCTTGCATTCTCATTACCTGATTCATTTATTCAATAATTTTAATAGACATCTACTTTGGGAAAGAGTAGTCACCAGGTAATCATAGCATGCTCTAGAAAATGTAATGATCAAGATGCTTCTGAGTTGTTATTGAGGGAAAAAACTAATGGTGCACTTTCTTCAAGGAAAACAGGGACAGAATCATGAAAACACTGATTGCTGAAGTCAAGTGCAGGTGATCATTTAGAGATAAGACGTGAAATGTAAGCGTGGAGAAGAGAGGGTTCCTAGCATGGACAAAAGGACAAATGACGTACCAATGAAGCACCATGATATGTAGGGGATATTCTAGGTATGTTTTAGATACTTACTGTCATCCTAAAACCTGACCCTGTTGTAGCAATCAGGCTAGGGGTCTGGGTTATATTTTGTATACTAAGACCTTAATGTTTCAGTGTTAGGGGCTTCAAAGTTATAAATGATTGAGAGCCTAATTGAGTTAAAATTCTTTCAACTGAAAATATAAGAAACAACAGTAAAGCCATTCCAGTAAAAGACCTGTGTTGCCACTAGCATTGGCTCCCAGTGTTGGCTCTTTTAGGGGTTCATATATGGTTATCAAGTTGGGTAACATGACAAGAGATAGAGCATCACTTTAACATTTTGAGTGAAGTTTTGAAGATGAAATATAAAAAGCATAGAAATAAATAATTTTTGACACTTGGAGCAATTATATAAATATGAACTACACTTGACACTTGGAGCAATTGTATAAATCTGAAATACTCATGTCTGGACTCTTAATAGAGGAAAAAGGAACAATGATAGCTCAATCTCTATTATAACACCAGAATCTGCACTTTAACAAATATATATGCACAATGGCCTCTCTACTGTATCCTCTCCTACAGTGGCTTGACCAAAGATAACTAAGAAAATATTATTTTAAAAATTTTGTAATAATTTAAAATTACTATTATGATATCAGAAGGAAACAGTTTTTCTGTGAAATCTAAGGATTTTTCCAGAAGTTTGAGCTCAGTTATTCATTTACCTCCAAACCATCCTGTTATGAACTCATCTTTTGATTATCATGTATGATGTCCTTCAAATATTTTCTAAACTTTCCTAATTAAAGTTAGTTCCCTCCATGTTGATAATCAATTCCTTTTTCAGGTGACTCTTTTATTAATATCACTCTTGTGACAAGTTGATAGCACTAACAGAACTAAAAAGATTTAATTCTGTGATGACCCAGCCTGAGACATAACCCCTCTTCCATTTCTTTGTTCTTAGCTCACATGATTTTTTTTCCAATTAAAATTGTTATGAGTGAATTATAGTTATATGTAACTGAGGGATTCATTTTATATTTTCATAAATGTGAATGTCTGATGCAAGAACACATGTCTATTAATCACAGCAAATGTGGATGCAGAGGCAGGAGAACCACTAGTTCAAGTCCAGACTCAGCAACTTAGCAAGACTGTCTTCAAACAAAATCAAATAAAATAGGACTGGAGATACAGCTCCTCAGTGAGTGGTAAAACACCCCTGGGTTCAATCCCCAGTCCCCTCCCACCAAAAAACAATAATGTCTCACATTCTCACATTATCTTTTTTGTCTGATGATTAAGACAAATTTGCAACCTTTCATTAATATTTTGTTTGTACTCTGTTTTACTAGCTTGTCTGTAGTCCTTTTAACTGGTTAAACACATTCCTCCCACTGAACAAACAAAATACACTTCCTACCTTTAGAATAGTCATATTGTTTTTCTTTATTCTAGAAATGTAACCCAACATTTACTGATTATTAATTTAACTTTCTAAAAATGAAACTCTCTGAAATTAAACCCACAACTATAATTTTCACTTTTAATTTTCCTTTCTGATTAATATTTCCCATCAATTTCTCATCTGATCAATTTTTCCAGAATCAATCATAATATTTAATGATCCCGTGAATATTTCTGATGACTAGGTTTTGGATAAAGTCTTTTGAATCAATTTATTCATTCTATCCCCTTCTTCCCTTTAGTTAAATTTCCTTAAGGCTCTGGTGGTGGTGGTGTGTGTGTGTGTGTATTTATATATATATGAAATTTAAAATGGATGTACATATATATATACAAATATATATGTATAGGTGTGTGTATATATATATATATATAATGTATATATACAAAACTTTAAATGGATGTACAAAAATTTTCTGTAATTTTAGAAAAATATATAACCCAAAACACATTTGTAAGTCTATCATTCACAGGAAAAGAATATTAGAATATGGAGTCAAAATAAAAAAGTAATCTGCATGGTTTTTTACAAGTAGTTAAAAAATTAAAATGCTTGAAATTTAGGTTATAAATTAGATCTTGATTAAAATCTCTGAAAAAATTCTTCATTTACTAAGGTTCCCTAAGTGGCAAGGTGCCCATATATTTATAGTGATTTCTCAAAGAACTCAACAATTCATTATTTGATAAATATGAGAACAAGATATAACAAGCTATACCATAGTGGATTAGAAATAGTTAGAGCACAAAATCACTGATTTAACTAATATATTCCATTTATAAATTCCATTTATTTCAAATACCATAAGAAATAATTTGATTTGGAATCATAAAGAACTGGGTCTGTATCAGCAGAGGGTGCATTCAGCTTAGTTTTAGAAAACCCAACTTAACGTGGTATTAATTTAAAATTTTTTTTCTTCACACACAATATGACATTAAATACTGAAGAAACTATTGACTCTTTGGGGGTCTTTCCTTAGACTGTCTTCACCCTTAACTCAAGAAAGGCTACCAGCATTAATGAAAACACATACCTTCTTCACATCTAGTGGAACACAGGGCTATCAATTTAATTGTAGAATATAAGCCATTTTCTCAAGTCCCATTGTGTTCACAAAGCGTCACATCAACTCGTGAACCAATAATCATCATCAGGGAACCAATAATCATCATATGTTGACAGCTTAAAGTCAAGGATTCTCTGTTGATGAGTATTACTTGCCATAATTGATGAATGAAGAAAATAGTCCATATAACTCAATTACAAAGACTGCTTCAAGAAAAGGTGAATAATTGAACTTATTAAACAGCATGTGGTTTACAGTATTGATTCAATGCTTCATGTTTCTCTACAAGGAAGTATTTTATAGTATTTCATAACATTACAGTCTTAAAGTAGGAAAACAGTACTAGTCAAACAAATGTCCCTGAAAAATTGCTTAATTATTCTTCCTTCAATAGCTAGTATTTCAAAATGGATGTCCTTCCACCTCCTACAAATAGAAACTTCTGACAAAATCCTCAATCACTTTGTACAATATGGGGAAATGCTATAAGAGTAGAAGACTATCACATTTTGCAGAGGAAAAAAGATTGGAGTAACATCAGAGTATTTCCTGTGAATAGAAAGATATGTAAGAGTGGGGAATCTTGTATCCCTTGCCACTGCTCTCAACTCTGGACCTATAATAGTTCAGATTAAGTTAAATTTCAAAAGATTATTTTTTTTAATTTTAATTTTTTTATTATTTGTTCTATTTAGTTATATATAAGAGCAGAATGAATTTTGATTCATCCTACACAAATGGAGTGCAACTTTTCATTTCTCTGTTTGTACATGATATAGTCACACCATTTGTATAATCATACATGTACATAGGGTAACAATGCTTGACTCATTCCATTGTCTTTCCTTCCCCCCACTCCCTCGCCTCCCCTCATTTCCTTCTACACAATCCAATGTTCCTCAATTCTTCTGTTACCCATGCCCCATTATGTATTAGCATCCACTTATCAGAGACAACATTCAGCCTTTGTTTTTTAGGGATTGGCTTATTTCACTTAGCATGATATTCTCCAACTCCAACCATGTACCTGCAAATGGCATTATTTTATTCTTCTTTATGGCTGAGAAATATTCCATTGTGTATAAATACCACAGTTTCTTTAGCCATTCATCTATTGAAGGACATCTATGTTGGTTCCATAGTTTAGCTATTGTAAATAGAGCTGGTGTAAACATTGATGTGGCTGTGTCACTGTAGTATGCTGATTTTAAGTTCTTTGTGTATAAACCGAGGAGTGGGATAGCTGGGTCAAATGGTGGGTCGATCCAAATTTTCTGAGGAATCTATAGAGTGCTTTCCAAAGTGGTTGAACCAATCTGCAGTTTTATCAACAACATGAGTGTACCTTTTTCCCCACATTCTTGTCAATTCTTATTATTGCTTCTATTCTTGATAATTGCCATTTTGACTAGAGTGAGATGAAATTTTAGAGCAGTTTCAATTTACATTTTTCTAATTGAAGGAGATGATAAACATTTTTTCATGTTTGTTGATCAATTGTATTTTTTTTTTCTGTAAAGTATCTGTTCAGTTCCTTAGCCAATTTATTGATGGGTTATTTGTTTTTTTAGTGTTAAGTTTTTTGAGTTCTTTATAAATCTTGGAAATTAGTGCTCTCTCTAAGGTGCATGTGGTAAAGATTTTCTCCCATTCTGTAGGCTCTCTCTTCACATTATTGATTGTTTCCTTTGCTGAGAAGAAGCTTTTTGGTTTGAATCCATCCCATTTATTGATTCTTAATTTTACTTCTTGCGCTTTAGGAGTCTTGTCAAAGAAGTCAGATTCTAGGCCAACATGATGAAGAGTTGGGCTTAGTTTTACTTTTATTAGGCTAAGGGTCTCTGTTTTTGCGCCTGAGTCTTAATCTGCTTTTAGCTGACTTTTGTGTAGGGTGAAAGACAGAGGTTTAATTTCATTTTGTTACATATGGATTTCCAGTTTTTCTAGCACTATTTGTTGAATAGGCTATCTTTTCTCCAATCTACATTTTGGACACCTTTGTCTAGTATGTGATAACCATGTTTATGTGGGTTTGTCTGTGTCTTCTATTTTGTATCATTGGTCTACATATATATTTTTGTGCCAATATCATGCCATTTTTGTTACTATTGCTCTGTAGTATGGTTTAAGGTCTGGTAGTGTGATTCCTTCTGTTTTATTCTTCTTGCTAAGGATTGCTTGTCTATTCTGGGTCTCTTATTTTTCCAAATGAATTTTATGATTGAGTTTTCTATTTGTATGAAGAATGTCATTGGGATTTTAATAAGAATTGCATTGAATCTGTATAACACTTTTGGTAGTATGACAATTTTGACCATATTAATTCTGCCAATCTAAGAGCATAGGAGATCTTTCCATCTTCTAAAGTCTTCTTCAATTTCTTTCTTTAGTATTCTGTAGTTTTCTTTGTAGAGGTCTTTCACCTCTGTTGTTAGTCTGATTCCCAAGTATTTTATTTTTGTTGAGGCTTTGGTAAGTGGGGTAGAAATGCCTTTAATTTATGGGTATTGATTTTATATCCTGCTACTTTCCTGAATTCATTTATGAGTTCTCAAATTTTTCTAGTGGAATTTTTTGTTGGCAAATAGTGATAGTTTGCATTCATTTTTCCTATTTGTTTTCCTTTAATTTCTTCTGATTGATCTAACTAGAGTTTCAAGGATGATATTGAATAGAAGTGGTGAATGAGAACATCCCTGTCTTATTCCAGGACTTAGAGGGAATGCTTTCAATTTTTCTCCATTTAGACTGATGTTGGCCATGGGCTTAGTATAGATAGCTTTTACAATGTTGAGGTGTGTTCCTACTATCATTCAGTGCCAGGAGGTCCTGCAATAACATATATTAATATCTGAAAGAAAATGTATGCCAACCAAGAATTTTTATGCAACAAAATAAAATTTCAGATTTGAAGATGAAATAGAAAACTTCCATGATAAACACAAGGTAAAAGAAGTTTCAAATAGAAAGCTTGCATTACTGAACATACTCAGCAAGATATTCCATGAGGAGGAAATAAAAAAAAAAAATGAAATCCAGCAAAAGGAGGATCTACCCTACAAGAAAGTTCAATCAAAGGAGAAACTAAGTTAAGTTAAAAACCAAAAATGAACCAAAATGACCAGGAATACAAATCATATCTCAATAATAACCCTGAACATTAATAACCTAAACTCATCAATCAAAAGACATAGAATGGTAGATTGGATTTAAAAAAAAAGGACCCAACAATTTTCTGTCTTCAAAACTCATCTTCTAGAAAAAGACATCTACAGACTGAAGGTGAAAAGTTGAGAAAAAACGTATCAGTCACATGGACTGTGCAAACAAGCAGGGGTTTCCATCCTTATATCAGACAAAATAGACTTCAAACCAAAATTAATCAGAAGGGATAAAGAAGGACATTTCATACTGCTTAAGGGAATCATACACCAACAAAACATTACAATCATAAATACATATGCCCCAAACAATGGAGCATATATGTATATCAAATAAATCCTTCTCAATTTCAAGAATCAGATATAGCACAAGAAAATAATACTGGGTGACTTTAACACACTTCTGCCATTGCTTGATAGATCTTCCAAACAAAAACTAAACAAAGAAACCATGGAATTAAATAATACAATCAATGATTTATACTTAACAGACATATATAGAGTATTTCCTCCATTATCTTGTGGATAAACTTTCTTCTCAGCAGCACATGGATCCTCTTCCAAAATAGACTATATGTTATGCCACAAAGCAACCAAATACAAAAAAAAAAAAGAACTACCATGCATTCTATCAGATCATAAGGAAATAAAACTAGAAATCAACCATTAAAAAAAAAAAAAAAACTGAAGTTACTCCAATACCTGGAGACTAAATAGCATGCTATTGAATGATGAATGGAAAAAAGATGAAATCAAGGAAGAAATAAAAAATACTTAGAGGTAAATGAGAATACCAATACAACATATCAAAATCTCATGAACCCTATGAAGGCAGTGCTAAGAGGAAAGTTCATTGCATTGAGCTCATTCATTAAGAGTAAAAAGTCAACAAATAAATGACCTAACATTACATCTCAGAGCCCTAGAAAAAGAATATCAAATCAACACCAAAAATAATAGAAGACAGGAAATAATTAAAATCAGAGCTGAATTCAATGAAATTGAGACAAGAGAAACAATTCAAAAAATCGAGAAAACACAAAGTTGGTTCTTTGAAAAAGTAAACAAAATGGATACATCCTTAGCTACACTAACAAAGAGAAGGGAGGGAAATCTCAAATTACTAGAAGTCGTGATGAAAAAGGCAAGATCATGACAGACACCATTGAAATACATAACATAATTAGAAGCTACTATGAAAATCTATACTCTAACAAAATAGAAATCTTGAAGACATCAACAAATGTCTAGAGACATATGATCTACCCCAAACTGATGCAGGAGGACATATACAATTTAAATAGATACATTTTAAGCAAAGAAATAGAAGATGCCATCAAAAGTGTACCAACCAAGAAAAGCCCAGAACCAGACAGATTCTCAGCCAAGTTCTACAGACCTTCAAACAATTAACACCAATACTCCTCAAATTATTCCATGAAATATAAAAGGAGGGAACCCTTCCAAACTCATTCTATGAGGCTAGTATCACCCTTATACCAAAACCAGACAAAGACACACAAAGGAAAGAAATTTCAGTCCAATATCCCTCATGAAAATAGATGCAAAAATTCTCAATAAAATTTGGACAAATATCATACAAAAATACATTAAAAAGATAGTGTACCATGATCAAGTTGGGGTTCAATCCTGAAATACAAGATTGGTTCAACATAAGGAAATCAATAAACAGAATACATTACATCAATAGACATAAAGGCAAGAATCATATGATGATCTCAATACATGCAGAGAAGGCATTTGACAAAATACAGTACCTCTTCATGTTCAAAACACTAGAAAAATTAGGGATAGTAGGAACATAACTTCAATACATCTTAATTGAATAAATGATTTTTAATTGCATATGCTTAGACTTCACTCATTATGAAAATAAAATTAAAAGTATCATTAATTTCTAGTTACTTCATTCTGGTTAACATGTTACATGTAAATCCCACTAATGTGCTATAAGTTTATGGAATCAATATTTCATTCCTTCTAATATTTTGTAGTATTTTAAGTTGTAGTCTACATTTTCCAATTAGGTATTGAACTAATGGGGAAAAGTGTTGATGAGAATTTTTCCTTTTACTTCACTTAGGCTTCATTAATGATACCAAAAATGATGATAACTCAGATCTTTATTTTTCTCCTTCATCACAAAATTCTCTTTTCTTCAATTTTGTGTATATATTATCATTCTTAAAAGACATCTTATGTAACTAACTTCAAACAAGGTAACACTAGAGTAACAAAATTATTTAATAAACCAATTATATCCTTGATACAAATCTATGTGCTGTTTTAATAATTTTTTTAAAAATAAAATGTTCAACAATTTTAAGGGAATATTACATTATATACTACCTAAAAAATAAAATATATTCACTGATTTTCAGATAATTATTTTTGTCTTTCCTCTGGTTTTATACTATTTAGTTATACATTTTCAATAAGGATATGCATTTTATTGCTGTTTTCTAAGTTTTGACCAATTTATTCGATCTGTTTATATGCTATTAAAAGTTAAAGTTTGAAATCCATAGATGGCAGGTATTATTAAGAGAATTGATATATTCCTATTTGACAAAAATAATCCAATTAAACTACATGACTGCTGCAACTTGAAATTTCTTATCTCCAATATCCTTGATTGCCTAGGAAAATTAAAAAAGATCAATTTTAGTACGTTTCAGTTCTCTCTTGGAATATAAACTAAGCTGTTCATGAACCACACTGCTTTTAAACTCTAAAATTAAAGGTAAGATTGCAAACACTCTTTCTTGGTTTTGTTTACTTAAAATATTTTAGGAGATAAGAATCCTCCTACTGTTTCAGTTGGCAGGTAACCAGGCTTAGGTCTATCAGAATTTCTGGACAGACTACTCAGCACATATTGCACAGGGCATGCTCCAGCCTCTAGGGAGTAATTACTCTCCAAACATTTAGCAAAACTAAGCGGAGGTAACTGACAGGCCTCACACTTAGCTAAACTGTATTGGCAATGCTGTCCTGAGAATAAGTAATGCCTCAAGAACAATTTGAAGGCTCTACAAGAGGAAACGTGACTCTACTTAGCCTACTAATCACTGTGGTTGCTTCGTAATAGCTAGTGTCAGGGACGGTTGAAAATGCACTTAGAACTGATTTTATGCATTTTTCTAAATATTCTTCCTTGCAGCAAGTTGAGAAAAACCCTTTATGAATCAGATTGGAGTACTTTAGCACTTTTCACAAGCAATTCGTTACTGCTTTCCCCCACTGAAGACTTCTGTAATTGTAACTAGTTAGCTGTAAATGCACTGTCACACTATTGCAATACCTTGTCCATCCAGAGGTCACATAGGCATGACATACTGTCAAGAAACTAGAGAAACAAGAATCCACTGAATCACAAAATAGATGGCATAGAGTCTTACCTAGTATTATGAAACATTTAAGCCCTAGACCACTAACCCTCGTATTTAAACCAACTCCAGTTCTGAATCTGTGGCTGAAGGTTCCTTGATTATATTTTTACTTCTCATGGATATTTCTCTATGGAAGTATCTCTTGGCTAACAGATGTAAGTGTTTGAGGCTTTTTTTTTTTTTGTCATAAATGAACATAAGTCTCTTCTTGGGCTAAAATCAGAGCTTTTACATTTGGAATCTGCTGTATTTTAGCAGTAGTCACTGCCTCTCTGTAAGTAAGATTATTGCCTTTGGAGGTTTTGTCATTCTTCCCTGAGCTCTGCGATGAATAAGTGATATCTGAGTAGGCAGTTGGAAAGTGTCTAACATATCAGCCATTATTTTCTCATGAGATATATTAGTTCTTACTACAGTTAAAGTCCCTCTTAACAAAAATGTTGTTCCATAAGAGACACCAAACATACATTTATTAGTATATATTCATATTAAATCTAGAACCAAGACTTGCAGCTCTAGTAACTGTTCTTAACTGGTTTGCTTGCACAGACTAGAGAAAATGCAAGTTCTAAGGTTTTTAAAATCATCATAACATAAAAAGTCTAAAGTGGGCCACCTTTGCACTAAGTAAACATTATCAAATACACAAAAAGAAAAGGAATACCAGATAAATTAGGACGGATTTTTCAATCTATAGGCTATAGCCAATTTCAGTGGTTAAGAAACCTCTTCAGACCATGAGACACAAACCAGAGTAACTGGAGCATTACCACCCAATTGTTCCTTCAAGTATTTTGTCTACTCTGCAAAAACTGGAATCTACAGTCTACAATACTGGGCTAGACCCCAAAATCATCTAGGCATTTTCTTTTCCTTTCTTTTCTTCTTCCTTTCTTTTCCTTTTTCCTCTTTTTGTATTAGGCTGCTTCATCTTGAAAATAAACTGACTCCAAATTGTCACACTCTTTGTAGGCTGTGACTAAAAGCAAATAACACTAAATAGTCTACCTTAGAGGCCATATTGCAAGTTGTCCAGTGGAGTTTTATGCCCTTGTGAGGAAAAATTTTATACCAAGGTCAAGGTATGCATTTTTTGTTACTTTTCTATTTTCAGAGAACACCAGCAGTCATTTCAATTTTTAGTAATTACAAATCCGTGTAGTGGGACAATTTTTCTTTTCTTCTCATTTTTTTTTTCTTTTCTTGCCTTCTTTCCTTCTTTCTTATAAATGAGAAAATTATAAAAGAACCCAGAATCCTTAGGAATTTTAGACCCCTTCCTAAAGAAAAACAAAATTCTAGACTTATCTTTCAGAAGAAAATATAGGAGGGAAGGGAAGAGAATAATGAAAGAAAAGTTACTTGAGGACCTTAGATCAATTACAGAGAAAAACATTGCTGACAATAATACCGAAATAAAAAATCAGAATAGTTTGAGTTAGACACTACTGTTGATTAATAGCTAAGATCTCATGCAAATGTATATGGTATTTAACCATCTTTATCAAATTATCCTTCTTTGGTTAGCAAAAACATGGAAGTATTAGAAGGGTAAATATTTCATTTTTCAAATTTCCCCCTTGTTTTTCAAATTCTTTTATAACAAGACTTATTCCTTTCAATGGAGGTCTGAACAAAGCATATTGTCTAGAATATAGCCATGGCTTATCCTTTTGTTAGGCTATTTTTATTGGTTCTCTGCCTTGGATGAAACAAAGGTCATTTTCGCTTAGGTATAAGGTGACGCATCAGCTCACCTCCCACCAGAGTGCTTTTTCTGCACGGTATGAGACTGTCATTCTCTAGGTTCCACTTTTCTTTTAGAAGGCACATTGTAACCAAATTATGTAGTTTTCCCCAAGAAAGTCATTCCACGGGTGCTGAATATGGAGTACAGAATATAACGGCCTTCAATGTTCAAATCTGGTTTCTCCTCATTACAGAGAATTAGGAGAATCAAGAGAAAAAATAATGCAGGTTCCTTGGTAGGTTAATGCTGGAAGCCATGTATGAATCATGGGTTTGTTTGAGTCATCATAAGGCCAGGAAGTTGCTCTTCTGGGAAATCCTGGATGCGATTCCCAAGTTTGAGAAGGCCCAGATCATGTTGGTGCCCTGCCTCAGCTCACAGCCCTAGGTTCAAATACAGCCACCCAGAGATGGACATAACCTGCCAAATGCCAGACAAATTGTTTTTCTCATCTTTATTCTGTTTTTCTCAAGAAGCCTGACACACTGAAACCCTTTGATGTATTTCCCCTTAAATAAAGGATTTGGGCCTTTTTCTCTTGTTCAGTTCCAGTTCCTATCAGGTCTGGAGAGACCCTCCAGGTGCCCGCTTTTAAAATATATTCTGTCTATTGTCTTCTGTTCCTTATTGATTATTTTCAGATTTTTTATTTTCCCAACCAGTTCACACCTCCAAGGAAGAATCTGCTCTACCAGGGTGCTGGTAACCTCAGCAGTTTAATCTATCTGAATGTGAATTGGGAAAAAAATAAAAGTAGAGTACTTATCAGCAATACTGAAAACTTGTATTGCCATATCAGCAAATGGAAGTGAGAAAATTTCTGTGGAAATCACAGCACTGTGTGTAATCATTCTGTGGAATAATTAGCACTGCTATCTGTCAGGAAAAAGGAAAATACAGATTAGCCTGATGAAAAGTTATGATGTAAATAATTTACCAGTTTCCACCTCTGAAAGTCCCTCAATCTGTCAACATTGAGCTTTGCCAAGTATTTCCTAACTGGGGAAATACTTGTAGATTTTTCCGAATTCCTTATTCTTGTAATTCCTACAATCTCTGAAGTCTCTTTTGAAAATTTTCCCTTTGATACTGGACATAGAGTGGCCACTCTTCCCTTCTTCTCTTTATATGCTAGCCAGAATAGGAATTATTACCTTTAATCAAAAATTCTACCTGAGCATGCAAGAGAGCAGTTTTCAATTTTTTACTTTTATACTTTCACTAGTGAATATGCCTATACTTATTACTTGTTGCTAAGATCTGAGTAGTAGTGGTGTATTGTTATCCTACTATCATTAATTTGAGTCTTTCTGAATGCTGAGACAAAATTTGCTAATACAAGAATGTGGTTTTGATATGCCCCAAGGTTCATGCCAGTGAATTTTGAGAAAGACTTAAAACACTACTGTTGGAAATCAGTGGTAGAACTCATCACTCTCACAGAGTCACTGCAAATTCTCCCAGCTCAGCTTTAGCATCTCAAGTGGTGCTATTAGCAACCCCTCCGGATGGGTCTCTAAAGTCCTTAGTTTGCCTGTAGTCGTGTGGGGATGGGAAAAGGAAAAAAAGTTGACGTCCTTGGCCACCATACTCCTCAATATGATGATTTTCTGGATTCTGATATGCTTGTTTCATCAAATGAGAAAAGTCTGCTAGATGCAGAATACCATGCAGTAGCTAGTGCACGTGTTCACGCTTGGAGCTGTCAATGGAAAATATGCTTTTAAGTATACCTGCCCTATAATAGGTATATGTAATGGCCTTGCGTCATATTCAACAAACAGTATACATTCATGATTATCTTGGATTTTTTCCTTTCACAAAGGGTCATAAATATATGACTGTCTTAGACTCAAGCAACTAAGGCCAATTTATGAAAATATTCCTGTGGTTTTAGAGAAAAAAACCTAACTGTTACATAGTTCTCCAATTTTTCTAATCCCTCCTTACATTATTCTGCAAAACCTCTCCATCTCTGGGAATGTGATTAGGCAGTCACAATGAAGGCCATAAAGTTACTCTTGCAAATGGACTCATTTCTTTCATTCCTTTCCCAAAGAAAAGATATGGAAAAAATTTATACAGATGCTATTGCTGGATTCTATCTACAATACTGGCAGGTACTGTGTAAAGCTTGAATTTCTATTAATGTGATCAATTGCCAAATCCTTTGATTTCAGGGCATGTAAGTACTTATTCAATGGTTTCTCTATGATTAGCATCACACAATTACAACTCATAGATAATTCCAAATGTAAAATCACAGAACTGTTTTACAGTCAGATTTTTGAAGTCAACACATATTTGGAAGAATCTGTTTCCTAATTGGTGGTAGTTTCTGTATATATAAGAAACTATTCTCACTTATGATATGTAGTATAGTGTACTATGGAACACCCAACCTACTTTTTGAAAAAATTTTGTTTTAATTTCACATCAACCCAAATATAGCTAATTACTAAGTAAATGTGTTTTAGGTGCGCAACTTCTACTATCCTGATTGCTTTATTGAGTTAGGGACTTTTAGGATAATAACTTGTTTGCCATTTCGTAAATAATCCTTGATATTTTTTACATTGCATATGCCTCTGGTCTTCTTGATGGTTTTTCTTTTGTGTATATCTCCACTTCTGGCATCTGTAGTGACTTAGGAAAGTTAATTATTGGGCTACATAAATATTCCATTTTCTGTTTATTTTCTATTTTAGTCCTTGTAAGGAGTACTCCATAACCACTCTTTTGCTTTCTTCTTAGAAAACCTATAGGATTATAGCTAGGTTTATTCAGTATAAATCTAGAGAATCCAAATCGGTACATTTTTGTTGACTTTCAGAGAATTTTATTCTGCATTTCCTTCTATCCTCTGTAATTCTGTTAACTTCAAGTCTCCACAACTCATTGATTGAGACTGTGTTTTCCTTGAAACTGCAAAACATAAGTCCATTGATGTGTACTTAATTAGGGCACCATTCAGAGTGCTCCTCTTATTAGCCTTTGTCCCTTTCTGTTGAAAGCAGCCTTGTAAACATCCCTGATCCACGGCTACCTTAACAATTAGCCAATGACTGCTTTGAACCACAGTACAATAGCATGAGCTAGCATCATTTCAGATGAGTCAGTTCAGCTTGCACATACCTGTGGTTCCTGACACTCATGAGTCCTAGCCTAAGTCTCCAAACTCTCGGACACTTGTCACCCTCAGCATGGAATGACTTGTGACTCAGAGCCAGTTCTTTCTTGCCACTAGGTACCTGCCACACTTGTAGCACTTCGGGAGCTTTTTTAGCTGCTTTATAAGGCATTTCCCACAGACATTGCTAGATCACCTCTAAAATTTTAAATTTTTGTTCCTGAACTATTTGTATAGTTGACAAATAATACTTTTCCACTGCTTGCCATATTTTGGCCCATACTCTAATGCTACAAATGCCAAGTTTAAGAGAGGGCTCCTATTAAACCCATGAACTCTGGTGATACTAGATTTTACACTTCTTTTTCTAAGGAAGACTTATGCTTTAGGATTTTAGAGTCTCAGTGAGCACTTTAAATATATAAATATATTTGTATACACACATTATATATACACATATAAATACATATATATATATGTGTATGCATATATGTATATATATATGTTTAGGCATTTCCCTTTTCACTTTACTTCCTGAAAGTGATAACCAAATCATGTTTTCAGCAACTTCTGTCAGAACTTCTGAATTCCTGTACAAAACTTTAACTCCGCACGTCCTCTTCGGTGATGCTGAATGTTGATTCCATGTTTAAAAAGTCAGAATTTGGTCTTCAGAATAAATTAGGGATATCTCTTGCTGTGGGTTTAAGTAAATGTTCAATTTGAATAACACATTGTGAAGAGTTTTTTGGATAAAACCTGATGGAGGTGAAATTCGTGTGTTAATGATCAGGTTTTAGAGCATCTCTGTTTCCTGATTAGTATGATTATGCTTCTCTTCTCTAGAATCAGAGGTAAGACCAGGTATGTTTTCAGTCTTACGTGACTGCAGTTGATAATGAAGTGTCATTCCGTGGTTCTCCCTCTTGCTACTTATCAGTACAGGAATGACCCAACATAGTAGGTGTCGGGGTACCTGGGACCCCTGGCCCTAGGTGTGGCTAAGATGGCGCCTGGCAGTGAGCCAGAGCAGTTAACTTTTGCACAAACATCTGACATCATTTTAAGGAAGTCTTTATGACTGGTTCTCTGGTCTCATGCACAACGCATGATCTCGGTATGCCCTGCTTGGCTCTCTGTATCTGTCCACGCTTTTCCCTCGTGTGCTCTCCTTTGATTGGTGGTTTTACCTGTATAAGGTCTGTAACTTCCCTGCTGGGGAGGAGGATAAGAAAAAGAAACAATAGAAGCAGAAGGACAGCGCGCAATAAAGCATTGAAACTTCAACCAGGTGTTGTGTTTCTCTGCGGGCAGGGAACGCAACAAGTGGTGCCGAAACCTGGGAAGACAACAAACCAGCAGCAACTACCTAGGTAAGTTTTAGAGATTAATGTTATAAATAATAAAAAAGGAGTGATAAAGGCAGCCTTGACGTTCGCAGTAAAGCGACTATCAGGACACACGGAAGGTGGTCCGGGGACACGCGGAATGCGGTCCAATTAAAGTCAGGACACACGGAAGGTGGTCCGGGGACACGCGGAATGCGGTCCAATTAAAGTCAGGACACACGGAAGGTGGTCCGGGGACACGCGGAATGCGGTCCGATTAAAGTGAAAGTAAGGACTAGCGAAAGGCAGTCCGGAGACAGAGCCAAGCGAAACGCGGCTCGGAGTGGACTAGCGAAAGGCAGTCCACCTTAAAAGTATTAAAGTGAAAGTAGCACGCGAAAGGCGGCTACACCCTGGACTAAGCGAAAGGCGGTCCACATTGGAGATATTAAAGTGAAAGTGGTGCGCGAAAGGTGGCCATCAATCAACCCGGACCAAGTGGAAGGCGGTCCAGTGATGCGAAAAGTGATCACAGTAAATTAATCATGGGTTCTGAGGTGTCTAGAGTTCGCATGGAAGGCCTATTAAAGGCTTTATTAAAGGCTAATGGAGCACCTTTAAAGGTTTCCTCAGCTAGGAAGTTTTTAAAAACTGTAGAAGATAAAGCCCCTTGGTTTTTAAATGCGGGATTGTTGGATCAAGAGAAACTATCACAAGAGACAGAAAAAGGCCCCCCTCCTGATCCCTTCCACGCAGCTCCATGGCCACCTAGGGAGGGAACACCCGTGTCCTTGAAGCAGTCCTCCCCCTAGGCAGAGATCTCAGCAGCTCCATTCCTCAAAAGTAGTAAGAAATAATGTTTTGTGATTTTCTGCATTCAAACCTAACCTGATTTCTCAACCAGGAAGAAAAAGGGTTAAAAAGTCCTGGGTGATCCTCCCTCCCCCCTGCCTGGCCTTGCTAAAGCCTGCATTGGAATGTAAACTGCAGCAGTCTCAGCGGGAAAGGGGGGTAACCTGAAGATAAAAAAAAAAAAAAAAAAAAAAAAAAAGGTGTCTGTTTTAAGCTTCTGGCTGCTACACAGAACTAACTCATTTTCCAGGATTCTTGTTTTGTTTTGTTTTTTTTTAAAGCTGTATTTTTGAGCTCATGATTTTTTTTTGATCAGTTTTATTTTTATCCAACTCTACAGTTATTTTTGAACATCTGTTACATTGCAATGGAGATTCACCTATAAAGTTACAAGGCCTTTGATTTTGTGTTATGTGTTATGTTGTGCTGTCTAATGTCATGTTTTGTCTGTATCAAAACTGAGCACTCCTAAAATTAAAATTTAAAAATGGATCCAAATACTTTTATTCACGTGATTTAAAAAGGTTCAATTTAAATTGGGTAAACTAATAAAAGTGAAATGTCTTTAAAAATAACTTGCAAGTCTCTAGGTGGTCAAACTAATGGAATGTTGATGTTAAACAATGTCTAATATCAATTGTTTCTAGGACCTTTCTTCAACAAAAAAGAGACAGCAAATACTGTTCAGGACACTTGTCTAATATCTTGACTAAAAACAAGGTTACTAAGAGTTATGTCTTAACAAGTACAATTCTATATACAAAGGGTTCTAAAGGTTTCAACTGTGTTTCAGTTAGAGTACAATAAACAACAAAGTATTTTATCTTGTTAAAATGGTGTAATTTATCTAAATTCAGAAATTTCATAAGAGTTGTTTCAGAATGTAAACAAAAGGGGGTCAACGCATAAAAAAGAAAAAATAAAAGGTTCTAAAAATACAACTATATTTAGTGAAGAAGAAAATCTTTCTGGATAAGAAAGTGTTATATAATGAAATACATGAGGGTCTAAGTGAGTGCTAAAAAAGTCTGTGTGTAAGTGAAGGGCAAGTTTCAACAAGTCTGTGTGTAACTAAGTTGGTTGTATGTATGTAAAACAGCTAAAGCTATTTAAGGTTTTTCCTAAGGTGAAATACTAATGTTCTGATATAAGCCAAAGTTTAATCTATATGGTAAAATAACATGGTAAAATAACAAGGATTTCTTAGAAACACTAATTTACTCTTAACTTTGTGTCTATTAAGTTTTATTCTTTAAAACAATTAGTCTTAAAAATTGGGGTTTATACAATTATGGTTAAACAACTGTTAAGAGTATTGTACTATGTTACAGAGTCTAAATTTTTCTTTAAAAACTAAATTTAATGAGATTAAAGTGTCAAAGTAATTGTAAAATGGTCACTCCTTGTATATTAAATGTATTCATATTTTCCAAGTATACAAGTTTTAAAGCAGGATATTTATCAAGCTGCTATTCTCCAAACTTCTCTCTCAATGTTGGAATGCTTCTAGGTTCTCATGAGCAGTCTTAATGCCTATTCCTACCAGCTAAAATATTACAATCATATCCCAAAGCTGTTGCTCAAGTAATATTTAAGGGAATAGAATCTTGCATTACTGTCTTTGAAATCCATCCTTCTATCATTATAACCCCTTATTCCACTCAACAAATTAAATGGCTAAGCAATAATGATGATGATTGGTCAGTATTATATTGTTCCACCTCAGCTCAGTTTGATAACCATTATCCCCAACATCCTTGGATTCAGTTTTGTAAAGTTACTCCCATAATTTTTCCAAAAATGACTAGTGCCCAACCTTTTAAAAATTGTATAACTATATTTACTGATGGATCTTATAATGGAGTAGGCGCTGCACTTGTTCATGATCAACTTCATACTATAATAGTTCAATCCAACTCGGCACAAGTTACTGAGTTCGCAGCTGTGGTGTTGGCTTTTAAAATAACAGATAACTCAGCTGCTTAATCTCCTATCTGATAGTTCATATGTTGTTAATGCTTTAAGTGTTCTTGAAACTGTGCCATGTATTTCTTCTTTATCCACCGTGGCTTCCTATTTCACTACACTGCAAAACCTTATTCTGCAGCGTAAACATCCATTCTATATAGGACATATTAGGGCTCATTCTAATTTACCGGGACCTTTGGCTAGAGCAAATGATTTGGTGGATATGGCTACCAAATCCGTTTTTGTTTTTTCCATAGAGGAACAAGCAAAACTCTTTCATGAGAAATTCCATGTAAATTCCACTACCTTGAGTAGAAAATTTCCTATCTCTAAATGTGTGGCTCGGCAAATAGTAAAAAATTGTCAACACTGTGCTCCTTTGATCCCAGTACAATCTTTTGGAGTCAATCCCAGGGGATTGCTACCTAATCATGTTTGGCAAATGGATGTAACTCATATTCCTGAATTCGGTACTGTAAAGTATGTACATGTGTCAGTAGACACTGCTTCAGGGGTCATCATGGCTTCCGCTCACTCTGGAGAAAAGGTAAAAGATGTCATTTAACACTGCCTACAAGCGTTTGCTTGCTGGGGCATACCTAAAGTTATAAAAACAGATAATGGTCCTGCTTATACCTCCAAAAGCTTCCTGCTATTTCTACAAACATTTAATATTCAATTGATTACTGGTATTCCCTATAATCCACAAGGACAAGGTATAGTCGAGAGGACGCATCTCACCTTAAAAAATTGTCTTAATAAACAAAAAGGGGGAATAGGAGCCTCCTTTAAATCTCCCAAGGACAAAATTAATCTGGTTCTTTTTATTTTAAAATTTTTGACTATAGACAATTATGGACACTCTGTGGCTGATCGCCATAGCAACCCTTCCCCTGTCCCTCAAACATGGGCCAAGTGGAAAGACATATTGACAGGTTGCTGGAAAGGACCAGATCCAGTATTACGTTGGGTCCGAGGGTCTGTTTGTATTTTTCCACAGGATCAACAAACTCCGATCTGGGTTCCTGAAAGACTGACCAGACCTATACAACATGGAAGTGATACTACTCCTCCTCACGATAGTGAGCCTTCCCATAACTGCAAAGACACAAGCGGACAGCCAGACCCGGAACCTGTGGGCAATAGTTAAAGCTTGACCATATCCTTTGCCATTAACTAATACTTCCTCTCTACTCCCTCCGTTGTTCACCACCAATGCGGCTACAGGATTACCCACTACACTTTATGATCCAGAGACTCAACCATATAATTCTTCCGCTTTCTCCCTCCCTGGAACCTTATGCTTTGATATACCTGAGGATAATGCTATTAGTAATAATAACTCTAGCCCTTGTATTGTTCTCCAAAAGCAGGTACAGGGTCTCTTTTATCAGAGTATGGAATCCCCTTATGCTCCACTCCAGGGTTATGCTTTGCTTGGTCTTCAGTATGCCAATAATAATTTAATAACCATATCAAGGACATACTGGGAAGGGGAAGCTACCTTGATCACAGGATTTGTACCTCACAAATTACCTCTTCCCACTAATGGATTTAAAACTCCCAGAATTTTTCCTCCATGTAATCCAAAATTTTCCACACCTCCCATTTGGACAGGTTGTCAAAATACAAAGTGAGCGACCCCAGTTCAACATGGATTTTTCTTCACACCAAATTTTACTTCCCAGCGTACCACTGATAATTTTGCTGATCATGACGCCATGGGCATGGAGCGCGTTAATCCTTTTGATAGCTGGTTGCTATTCACCTCGACTTCAGGATATACTAACTTACAACCTCTTTTTGCTCTTAAAGGAGGATCTTTTAGACAATGCGAATGGAACTCTTCGACATGGAGCGGAAAAAATGCTGGAGCTGAGACTACTACTAACTGTACTAAAAACATTACATTCCCATCCACTCCAACCTGTGTGTTCCCTCCTTTTATGTTTCTACTAACCAATATTTCCAATAACACAACCCTTGATTGCTCTCAATCTAGTTGCTACCTTTCTCAATGTTGGAATGCTACCAATTTCTCCAGCGCGGTCTTAATGCGCATCCCTACCTTCCTACCTATCCCAGTCTCTGTTACAGATGCAGAATTACCAGTGCTACTATCAAGAAATAAAAGACAATTTGGCATCGCGGCAGCTGTGGTTGCAGCCGTTGTTGCATCGGCGGCGGCTGCCGCGACTGCAGCTGCTGCATTGACAACTACTATACAGACGGCGACTGCAGTCAACCGTTTAGCTGAAAACACAGCTACTGCCTTACAAACTCAAGAGACTTTAAACCAACATTTAAGGGCAGGCTTACTCCTGGTGAATCAAAGAGTGGACCTATTACAAGAACAAGTGGACATATTACAAGAACTTTTGGGACTGGGATGTGTTTACTCTTTAAGAGCTGTTTGTGTTACCCCTATTGTATATGATAATTTCAGCACTGCAACTGAGTTATCTAGTAATTTGTCACTTTACCTTACTTCTACTTGGTCATCTCAATTTGATAATCTTACCTCACAACTTAGAGCCGAAATTGTCAAAGCTAATTCTACTGGGGTACATATTGCTTCTGTATCTGAGATGGCTGAATGGTTTTCTTCTGCTTTCAATTTTGTAAAACAGTGGGCAGGTCTGGGCACTTTGGGACTGCTTCTCCTCATTGGTATCCTTTTCCTCACTTGTGCGTCTACGAGCCAGCCAACACAGGGATCGGATTATCTTTCATCAGGCCATGACCGCCCTAGAGGCCGGCAGCTCCCCACAAGTGTGGCTCTCGATGCTGGACCGGTAGTCAAAGACGGGTAATGAAGGAGGTGGCTATGTACCAACCTAAGACAGGAGCTGCAGCATGCTCTGCAGACTCTGATGACAGGTAAGGACATATGCTGACCACTCAACCTAAGACAGGCACGGTCCCGAGATTTAATTTTATAATAAAAAAGGGGGAACTGTCGGGGTACCCGGGACCCCTGGCCCTAGGTGTGGCTAAGATGGCGCCTGGCAGTGAGCCAGAGCAGTTAACTTTTGCACAAACATCTGACATCATTTTAAGGAAGTCTTTATGACTGGTTCTCTGGTCTCATGCACAACGCATGATCTCGGTTTGCCCTGCTTGGCTCTCTGTATCTGTCCACGCTTTTCCCTCGTGTGCTCTCCTTTGATTGGTGGTTTTACCTATATAAGGTCTGTAACTTCCCTGCTGGGGAGGAGGATAAGAAAAAGAAACAATAGAAGCAGAAGGACAGCGCGCAATAAAGCATTGAAACTTCAACCAGGTGTCGTGTTTCTCTGCGGGCAGGGAACGCGATAGTAGGAGTGATGCACAGGACTTCACCGTGTGTTGAACACAGCACTCCTCTATAGAGGAATGAATAAGGGTCCATATGTACTTGGTAATTTTATTAATCAACTGTGTGCTGCCCTAGGTCCTTTATGTTCACTAATTAAATTATACCTCACAACCAACTTGCAATGTTAGTGCTATTATTTATTACATTAAAAACAAGGAAACCAAGGCAAAATGATGATAAGTAATCTGTCCAAGGCATCATAGCAGGTAAAAAATTAGGGCTCAAACTCCCATTCAAACAAACTGATTCCAGAGTTGGTTTCTTTATTTAAACAATATGAAAACATGCCAGACTGAATCATTTGCAAAAACTGATCTAGTATTTTGCTATTCAGAATATTTAAGTTGTTGTCCCTTTCTGGTTGTTTTGTTTAAGTGAAGATCATAACTCTTTTTCTAAGAGTTATTATAGAATATGCACTTACCCCTGATTATCAATATTAAAATGGGACAATGATTATTAACCCAACGTCACTTAGTTCTATGGGCTGGAGTTGATATGACCTGCTTTAGTAGGTTTGGTAATTTTGGTAAACAAAACTAACTAACAAAAACGTGCAGCCCTTTAATGTGACTACAAACTCCCACCAATATTTTCCTGAAAATTCTTTTCCCTGATATTCACACAGACCTCAGGGTATAAGTCTCTACAAAAAAATAGCCTAGGATTTTTATTACTAAAGAAAATGCAATATCCAAGACCCAAGGACATGAGTGTTATCTGCAAGAAAATTAGTTGCTTATGTGTTTGGCATACTAGCTCCTCTCTCTCTCTCTCTCTCTCTCTCTGCATTTTTAATGCAAATGCTTGCTTTACCTTGCTATACCAAACTGCCACCTTCAACAACATAGCACTGCTAGGCATTAGATTAAGTAAGGTATTTTCCAAAAACTCACTATAAGCCTTAAACAGTTCAAAATTTTATGTCCTAAATGTCTTTTAAAAAACTGACATGTTATAAACATTTATGTGGCTACTTTACTTTAGTATGCTGATTTTAAGTCCTTTGGGAATAAACCAAGGAGTGGGATAATTGGGTCAAAATGTGGGTCCACTCTAAGTTTTCTGAGGATTCTCCACACAACTTTCCAAAGTGGCTGCACCAATTTGCAACTCCACCAGTAACATAAAAGTGCGCCTTTTCCCCCACATCCACGCCAACATCTATTATTGTTAGTGTTCTTGATAAAGGCCATTCTAATTGGAGTAAGATGAAATCTTAGAGTGGTTTTAATTTGCATTTCTGTAATTACTATGTAGAACACTGTTACATATATTTATTAATCACCTGTATGTCTTCTTCTGTAAAGCGTCTGTCCAGTTCCTTGACCCATTTATTGATCGTGTTCTTTGTATTTTGTAAGTTCTTTATAAATTTTATAGATAAGTGCTCTATCTAAAATGCGCGTGGAAAAGATTTTCTCCCATTCCATAGGCTCTCTTTTCACTTTATTGATTGCAGAAACAACCTAGATGCCCTTCAACAGATGAATGGATAAAGAAACTGTGGTATATGTACACAATGGGATATTATTCAGCCATAAAGAAGAATAGAATTATAGCATTTGCAGGTACATGGATGGAGTTGGAGAATATCATGCTAAGTGAAATAAGCCATTCCCAAAATAAACAAAGGTGAATGTTTTCCCTGATGATGATATACAATGGGGGCAGCAGGGTGGGGGTGAGAGAAGAATGGAGGAACTTTAGATTATATAGAAGGAAATGAGGAAGGGTATGAAAAATGGTGGAATGAGACAGACAACATTTCCCTATGTACATGTATGATTACATGGATGGTATGAATCTACATTTTACATAACCATAGAAACAAAAAAATGTACTCCATTTGTGTGCCATGAATCAAAATGCAGTCTGTAAAAAAATAAAAATAAAAAATAATTTTAAAAATTAACATGTACTTCACAACAAAGAATTTTATAATTTTCCTTAAGAAAGAGTGATGACACAGATCTAAGTCTGTTTTCCAGATTGGAGAACTATCTCAGGAGTGAAGGGCAAAGAGAAACTTGGCAGTGGATGTGCTGGCTCTGAGATTCCAGGGGCTATGTGCAAAAGTTGAGCGACATCTCGAGAATCTGAGTGTGTCCCCAGGGCAGCAGTGAAGGAGTGGAGACCTCAGACACACAAGGACAGGGAACAATCTTCTGAATTGCAAGGAAATAGATTCTTTCCTAGAACCTTCAGAAAGGAACACAGCCTGGATACCACCTTGCTAACCGTCTAGTTTTATTAGACTTCCAACCTTTAGAACTAAAAGGTAATGCATGATAGGTTTAAGGTACTCAATATATGGCTAATTGTTATGGGAGCAATAGAAAAAATATAATTTTCTAAATACATGTATTGTGCTGTTATTTCTGTTGTCAAAGACTCCCATCCATCACAAAACATGGCACTACAACTTACTGGTTGACTAGAGGCAATGACTCTACCTAGCATTATTACTGAGTGACATGGGGCAATTTGCTTCAACACTGTTGTTTAATTTCTTCATCTTTTTTGGGGATAGCAGTAATAGGGATTGAACCCAGGGATACTTTACCTCTTAGCTTCATCCCCCCCACCCCCTGCTTTTGTTTTAATTTTGAATTGGGGTGTGGCAAAGTTGCTTAGGGCCTCACTAAGTTGCTGAGGCTAGTTTTGAACTTGTGATCCTCTTGCCTCAGCCTCCCTAATTGCACAACTGCACCTGGCTCTTCATCTTTATAATAGAAACAATCACAAAAAGTACTTTAGTATTAACACAAGTAAGGGAAATGCTTTGTGAATATTAAATAGCTGATGCATTTTAACTATGTTAATTTTATTGGCGGTGCTAGTTGCAGTAGTATTACTGTTGTTGTTGAGCATGCTTTTGTAAAGTGTCATTGAATGCCAATCAAGACCTGTTTTTAGAACATTAGAATTTTAGAATCTTAGAATCAGTAATTTAGAAGCATAATTTACCAGTTGGCTTTGATAGCATATAAATGACTTATTTCATTATAATTTATTAGAAAGGAATATAACTAAATATTATAATTACATGAATCATATGCAAATTATGTGATAATTAATCACAAATAGTTTTGCAAAGGAATGGTTTGGGGCAATAATATATAATATTGTTGTTGCTGTCTGTGTACAAGGCAACTTAGCAATCATCTAGTATGGAGATAGTTGTATTATGTATTAGTTCTACCTGTGTGCTCTTTCAGACAGAGAGTGACTAACTAGTTAGACATATTTTTCTATGGTTTTTAGAATACCATCTTCTGAATTCTGTCAACCCTTCCATTTTTTCTGTGATTTTGGAATTTATAAGTAAGAAAATTGAAGCTCAGAGAGGTTGAAGTATGCTCACAAGTTCTATACAACTAAATGTATGTGCTTGTGTGTGCTTATGATCATATGGAAAATATTGCCCTTCAAACACATTATTCAGAGATTGAGAGTACTTAGTTATTTTATGGTGCTTGTAATCTTCATAAAGTGAAGATAATTAATTTTTTAATCTTCATAAAGTGAAGATAATTAATTAAATTTCTTTAAAAGTTAAAGTTGCTTTCTGTTTGTATTATTCATTATAAAACACCTCATGAGAGTAAAGAAAAGTTCCCACATGGAACAATATCTTGTAACAAAGTGGATTTTAAAATTTAAACTGTATTGTATTTATGAAATATTTTACCCACAGGTTGGTACAAAAGGAATAGAGTAAATGTAGCAAGGTAAAATAAATTATTGAATAATAATCAAAGAACAATCTTCCATTATGTTTTAGCAGAGTGTTTTATACCATGAACCCAATTGGTTTAAATCAAAAACAAATTAATCATTATCTGTGAGCTTTCAAGTTTTGCAACAAGACTAAATTGAAAAAAAAATCCTATTTTCAAGAAAATACACTCTATCCTTTAATTATTTTCTAATTCAATTGCTGTTTGCATTTGGACTGACCAGGGCTCTTTTTCACCTTTCTATTCTTTGACATTTGTAAAAGCGTGCAAGCGCACACGTGCTCACTCAAGGACATGGCCTCATTTGTCAGAGGATGGTACTTAATTAAATACCTTTAAAGAAAAACAACATGCTCTGAGGGGGAATCAACTCTTAGTAAGACAAGAAGTAAAGAAAACTAGTCTTCACACACTTAGAAGAAATGAGTTATATTTATTGTGCTTCCATAGAATGGATAAGTTATATTTGTAGTTAGCAGATGCTCAATATATTGAGTCATAAAAGTTCTCAGACTGAGTTACCTGGTAATATGATGGGAGAAATTGAAATCTTAAAATGTTGTAGGAGTGTAAGTCATATCTTAAAGTGTCTGCATAAAATATAAGAATTAGAAGTAGAGATGGTAGACAATAAAATTTGCAAGTTGACATGTATCAAGGAAAATAGAAATTAAGTATTCACTGAAATCTGTACTGTTTTCTTTTGTAAACAGTTGTTATGATTAATGACTTGCTAGTTACTCTGAAGGATTTTCATGACCAAGTGCAAGAACTAGCTTGAGAATTCCTTTTTAAATCTCGCTGAGTCATGTAAGAGACACAGGTTTAAAATATATACTGTGAACCCAAGTTCAAGAGAAAAGTTAAACTAAGATTTCAACTAAAATCTTATACTCTTATTACCATAAATGTCTTCTTGCTGTTTGCACCTTCTCAAGCTTTTCTTCAAAGATTGTTTATTGTTTATTCCAACATTTTCAACATCCAAAATGCTTTTATTTCCTGAAATTATGACTATATAGATTCGAATACAGAACATATCAAAGTTTGGGATTTGTTTTTTTTAATGTGTTCAGAGGTCATGAAGATCTTAATCTTTTACTTTTCAGGAATAAAAAGAAAATAGAATTTTAAAGATTTTCATTGTCAATTTAAAAATAATGATATGATAATTTTGTTTTCAAACCTTATTTGAACTAATATCCTCTAGGTAAAGCATGACTGAAATTCATAAGAATGAAAATTGTGTATACTACTTAAAATATGGTGATTAATGAGGTAGTTATACAGAAAATTTGCTTTCAAATCATGGAGATAGGTATTAAAATTGATAACTAAAAAGCCTGTTCAGGGAAGACTAAATTCAAGGTAGCGTCTCAGTCATTATTTCAAGCATGATATTCCTGTTCTCAGCTCCATAGGATAAAACCACTGCTTCACGAGTTTATTTTGCATAGTTTTAACATGAAGTTTATGTAAAGAAGAAAATTTAAAAAAGACCAGGTGAAGTATGGGTTTAAGCAGATCTAAAGGTCTTCACACCAGTTCTATTTTCTAAACTGGGCCTAGAAACTTAAGAACAGAGTGCTGAGCCACAGAAAACATTTAAGGTAACTGACTCATTATAAGAAAATCTTTCAACCAAAAAGAGTAAATGTGGTTACCAGCATGAAATCTCACAGTTAAGACCAGAAATAAGTTGTTTCCATAAGTGTACATGGAAAGTCTAACTTAAGAAACATCAACTACATTTGTGATGATATTGAATTTTTTAATATTTTCTTTTGCTCAATCTAAATGAAATTCCAAGGGAAATTATTATAAACTTTTTAATCATAATTTAGAAATGTATACTTTGTAATGCAATCCTGTTTATATTCTCATTATTTTAAAATTCAAATAATAATCAGGATTCTCAAAAGATTATTTAAATAGTTAGAACAGATTATACATGTATAAGACTCTACACATTTCCTATCTTGAAGTAAGCATTTATTAATGTCAGCAATCTTTGTTAGTATATTTCCATATTTATGTAATTGTTAACAAACACTGCACAAATGAACACCACATTTTCTCACAGGAAAATATATTTCCCCTGGTGCTGGTGATAGGAATATCTCCAGAATATATTGAAGTTAGTATCTCCTACAGGATTGTAAAAGATTTAAATTGGTCTTCCTCCACATCAAAAATCTCCATCCTGTTCACTTTTATCTCATAAGAAATTGTCAAACAACATACCATTGTATTTCTTCTCTTTGTGCTATTTGACCAATTCCAATTTTGATCATAGATTTTTTTAAATGGATAATAGTCTCAGTTTTCCCCCCTTTTAGGTAATAAAGAATGAACTAAGTACATTTCCACTATTACCTCCTATCTGTAGTTTGCTGAATTGATTCTCACTGGAAGTAGCTCCTCCCTCTTTGTGAGTCCAACACCTGTCTGTATCTGGTATTGCCCATATTTTCTTCCAACTTTAACTTATGTAAAGAAGCATTTGTTGAGATGAATTTGACCACAGCATTGTCTATACAATATTTGGAGTAGAAAGCAAGTTTTGGGATTCCTGGCTTGTTCAGTCATTTCCTAGGGCTCAGGGAAATGTCCAAGTAATGTTCTCACATGTACAGAATGACAGAACTTTTTAATAGAATTTTTAAAAGCAAAAGTATTTTCAACAAGATTTGATAAAACTATTGCTATTACAATCTCCCTTTTATCAAAGTCTATTTCTGTTAAGTGATATAGAAGAGCCTCCAGGCATATCTGGGATCCAGGTAATGGAAATTTGGGATGCTAATGGTCACTGAGTTTAGATTTACTGGGGTTTATGTTTCTACATACTATATTTTTGTATATGTGTGTGTGTGTGTGTGTGTTTGTGTGTATGATTTGCACACACTTATGACCTAAGATATTGCTAACTGTACCACTAAAGGAATTGTTTTCATCCTTTGGATTCCCAGGCATGATTACATATTCACTTCTTTCAAGGTAAGACATTATTCCATATATATACATGTATATATGTGTTTGTTTGTTTGTTTAATGATAATAGGGATTGAACTCTGGGGAGTTCAATCCTGCGCTCCACTTTCAGCACCTTGAATTGCAGTCTAACTACATCAACCTCCCACATCACTGAAATTACAAGTGAGCATCCCTGTACCTGCCTACATTCCACAGGTTTGAAGGCCAGAAATATATGAGCAGTGTCAAATTTATTTTTTTTTAATTTTAGTGCTTATATTTGAAGACATTTGAAAGAAATATTCTACAGTTTTCAACTCTCTATATTTTAATATGTCATTAGCAACAAAAAGTTGTTTACTTGAAATGAGAAGATAAAGATATTTTCTTCTATGAAATTATTCCATTCATTGTGGATGCCAGTCTGTTAATAATTAGACATTCTGAAATACATTGTTATAAAATAGTTGGGGTTGTTAATATTTATAAACGCTTGCTCTAAATTAGGAAATGTTTTGGACATTTTTCATGTTCTCAAATTTTATTTAAAAGGAAACATATTTAATCAAACATGTTTAAGAAATTAATCAATTATCTTCTTATTCTATTTGTAGAAATAAGAATTGAAATATTAACCTGTGATGACATCATCAAAGTCACAGTTAAAATGAAATGAAATTAGCAGGAAGATTTCAAGCATTCAAGTAATAGAAACTATATAATTTTGAAGATTTTTGGTAATAGTAATAGTAATAAGCATGTTTAAATATTTGATGCGATTTCCTTTATTGCTTGTTTGTGGTAAGAAAACTTAAAATTCACTAGTTTGGCAATTTTTTTTTTTTTTTTTTTTTTTTTTTTTTTGCAGTGCTGGGGATCAAACTGATTGAGCTATCTTCCCAGCCCTGGCAATTTCTAAGAATACAATACATTCTTATCATCTATAGTTTCCATGTTGTATAATAGATCTCTTATGCTTATTTTTCTTAACTTAAATTGTGTATCCTTTGTCCAGTGTCTCCCTCCTCCACACACCACCATCCTGTCCTCAGGCCCTGGTAACTAATATACTTTCTGCTTCTCTGAGTTTCATTTTCTTTTTTTTTTTTTTTTTTTTTCAGATTCCATATATAAGTGAAATCATGTGGTCTTTTTTCTTTTTGTTCCTAGCTTATGCCTCATTGAAAAGAGCATACTACATTCTAAGTCCATCCATATTTTCACAAATGACAGGATTTCCTTTTTGAAGCTCAAAGTGTATTCTAAATATCACATTTTCTTTATTCATTAATACTACTGGATTCTTAGGTTAATTCCACATCCTGGCTATGAAGAATTATGCTGCAACTAACATGGGAGTATAGCTAATTTGTCAGTATACTGATTTCATTATGTGGGTCCAAAGGGGCTAGCCTGGAACCTGGGTTCATAGGCTAGGTTTGGAAGCTGGTGTATATCTGTAACCTGCAGCTAATGGGAGTTAAACTAAATTGAGGTTTGACTGGAGGCTCAGTCCTACATGTAGTTGTTTGGAATCTGGGACTCTAAGGGCTAACCGGAAGCTTGGGTATTTTGGAGTCAGAATAGTACTGAGTTGGTGTAGAACCTGGTCCCCTACTGGCAGAGCCTGATCTGGTGGTGGGCCAGCCTGGAGTCAAGGCAGTGAGACCACTTCAGTGTTGGGTAGACCAGGAGTCTGAGCATATGGGCTGGACTAGAGCTTGGGCCATGGGGGCTTGTCTCTTTCTAGATTCTACTACACGGGCCCAGTGTTGGAGTTCAAGGCAGAAATGGAGGCTCTTTTCACTCTCCTTCTACTATATTGGGACACTCTCAGTGGTGTGCTACCTAGGACTGAAAGGGGTGACATGGGCAGTGTGAAAGGTGGTGCCTCTTTGTGTATTTCTCCTTATTTCTGTGTTCCCTGCAGCTTCTACCCTCACCTACCTGATTCCCTTAGCTCTTGTGAAGGTATTTTGAGGCATGTACAGTTGTTTAAATCAATACTTCCCTGAAGAGGTAAGAGCTGGAATGTCCTATTCCACCATCTTACTGATATTGTTTCTATAAACTTATGTTTTTTAAAAAGACTGTTTTGTACTTCTAATTTTGTAATCTTTCCCTAATTTCCAAGGGGTGTAAGTTTCAGTTTCCTAGATTTTACCTTTTTCTTATAATGAAAGGTACTAAAGATAGTCCATACTTCTTACTTCAAGTAACTCACAAGATTTGTAGAAAAAAAAAAGTCAATTAAGAATTATTCAGGTAGCTTCCAAGAAGCACACCCAGTGGGGATTTTTATTATCTATTAATTAAGTCAGGAAAATAAATAATATTTGAAAAAGAAATAATAAAGATTCAATCCTGTTGGATCTAAACTAATAGTGCTATAAACCATAATATCATTTTCTTATTATTTTGCCAATTTTCTAAACTATGTAATCCATAAGAATGGATATTACTTTTCTTTTTATAAGTTGGTAATCTCATTTTACATCTCTAAGATTTTTCTTCCTTGTTATAATTCTTATTGATTTTTGCTTATCTAGTCTGCTGTGAAGATCATCTAGAATAAGACTATCAAAGTTTTAAGATATGTTGAAAATTATGTAGTCCAAACACTAATATAATAATTAAATATCTATACAGTCTTTATGAAATAATTATTTCACATAATTTTTGGTACCTTTATGTTATACATGACAGTAGAATCCATTTGGATATAATTATAGAAGCATGGAATATATCTTATTCTGGTTAGGATTCCATTCTTGTGGATGTACATGAGGGTGGAATTTGCTTTGCTGTGTTGTTTTTACATGGGAAAATTATGTCAGATTCATTCCAGTGTCTTTCCTTTTCCTATTCCTCTTCATTTCCTTCCATTCCCATTATCTAGTCTACTGAACTTCTATTCATTCCCTCACCACACCCTCTTATTGTGGGTTAGCTTTTACTCAGAGAAAACAGATTTTGACTGTTGGTCAAAATTCTGTTGGGCATATTTCACTTAGTATGATAGTCTCCAGATTCCTCCATTTGCTGGCAAATGTCATAAAATTATTCTTCTTATGATTGAGAAACACTTCATTGTGTATATACCACATTTTCTTCTTTTATTTATTTATTTTTTTTTTTGGTACTGGGGATTGAACCAGGGTCACTTAATCACTGAGCCACATCCCCAATTCTTTTTTATATTTTATTTTGAGACAGGATCTCACTAAGTTCAGATGCTGGCTCTGAACTAGCAATCCTCCTTCCTCAGTCTCCTGAGCCACTAGGATTACAAGGGTGCAACACTGAGCCTGGCTATATCACATTTTCTTTATCTACCAGTATCAATTTCAATAGTATTAGTTTTGTATTCTATTTCATTTTGAGTGCATATACTAGAAATTTTTTCACAAATAAAATCTAAATTTTCCTTGGAATTTCTATCTCCTTATTTTTTGTCTTCCTTTCAAAATCCATATTCATCTTTCAATCTCTTTTCCATGTGACACCCTATGAGAGAATGGAGACTATTTACCATATTACCTCTGGGTCTTCAATCCTTAGAGAACCTTGCAAAGAATTTCCAAATAAGAGATGGTATATTTTATAGTTTTGGTTTTTGGGTTTTTTTGTTTGTTTGTTTTGTTTTGTTTTTAATTTTTTTTTTTTATAATAGAGGTAATCCCATTTTATAAATTCTTCTTGTAAAGCACAATACTCAGAGAAGAGTTTAACAGTCTACTTGTGATCTACTTGTGATCAGAAAAGGAGCAGGGAGAGAGATGGTCACTTCTGTGGCTGTTCTGGGTCTTGTTTTGTGATACCAAAGAGTATTATGATAATATGAAATCATTTAAAGTAAGCACTGAAAAAAATCTTTAGATATTTCCTGTGGTTATCCAATATTCCTTGTGAAGTTGTACAGTTGGCTAGAGGGCTCTTAGCAAAAGACTTCTCGTGTGTACCTGCTAACAGTCATCTGTTGGAGAGGCCCAACTGGCAAAGAGCTGAGGTGACCTACGCCAGCACTCAAGTAGAAATTGAAGCTCCACTTCCAGCAACTTCCTATGACATGAATTCTGACAGTTGCATGCACAGACCTCTGGCAGCAAGTTTCCAAGCTGAAATCTCACCATGCTCTGAAGTCTTGATTGCTGTTAAGGGTTAGACCCAGAGATTGGGTTGTCAGATTTTGCAAACAATAACCAAATCCAAATGCGGATGCCCAGTTGAATTTGAATCTCAATTGGACAAAAAATAATTTTTGATATTAGTATGTGCAGTAAAATATTTGTGGTGAATATAATGGAAACAATGTTGTTCCCTTGAAGTTTGTATTTAGCTAGTGACTTCTAATTTGACAGCCCAACCCTAGAAGAAACAATAACAATGCAGTTAATCTCTAAGAAGAGTCCCGATCCAAAAAAATGTGTGAGATATTAAATGTGTGTTGTTTTGATCCACTACTGTTGGAGATAAGTTGTTCCACAGAAATAGAAAAACAAATAATCTATGGTCCTTTAAACAGCATATCTTTAAGCAAATTAAATTTATTTTTAGTTCGAATTTTCTGTACAATATATTCTGCCAATTTTCCTGTACCAGAAAAAGTCCATTTTCTATGCTCACCTAATATATAGCTAAAAATACTTCGATAGTTGTCTGTCAGTCTTTACAACATGTCACTCAAGAACTGTGTGAACTGACAATCATATTGCTGAGGTTTAGCCCTTTAAAAAAGACATTCAATTTACTTTGTGTCTCCTGAAAATTTCTACAGTTTTCCTGCACTAAATCAAAAGAGCCCTCATGTAAATATTTCTGGTGTCCTGTTATATTTTCATCTATTTTGTCTACTTGAATTATTATAAGCCTCAAGGATGATTTACTTGACTTCTTAATAGATTGTGACCTGTGGATCAATGTTTCCGCCTTGAAAAACTCACAGGTACAAGCATCATACAAATCATGTCCACATTTTGCCTTTTTGGAATACTAAGGTCATTAATCTATAAAACATGGATTGATGATAACAATATCTACCATGTTTCAATATCTTGGATATTTTCAACATTCTGCAAACATCGCTGATGGTGTTTTAGCAAAATTGTTTCCAGTTTTGTTTTTTTTTCCCTCTAGGATCAAATTTCTTTTCTCCTAGAGAATGCCTAATGTAAGAGATGCTGACTCAGAAGAAAAACTTTCATAGTCTTTGGCTTCATGAATTTACCAGGAATGTGACAATATTTACCTAAATAAATTTAGCATTTATATTTTTCTATTATATTTTAATTTTACTGTTTTTCTTTTTAATACTCATAATTTTTTATTCAAGTAAAAAAGAAAATTGTATTACAATTATTTCTCCATCAGGTACTTTCAGACAAAACATATTCTACCCTTTTGTGAAGGGTTGAAAGAACAGAGAATGGTTTCAACCATAAAGCCAACCATATTAAGATTATGATTCATATTCTATAAATCATTTAATTCATGAATCATTAACTTTCTAACTGAACTGCAACATGAAATATACTTTTCTGCAGTACAGTTAGAAAATTTTATTTAAGCATTAGTCAGATGTTAAATTAAATGTAAAAGAAAGCTAATCTCTGATAATATTTGAAGAACATACCAAGACATGTCAAATTGAACAAATTAGCACATATTTCTACCAATACATCTAGGAATAGTTGTGAGTTTCAAGTATTGAGTACATAATGGATTCAAAGGCAAGGATTAAGTTCCAATTTCCCAGTTCCCAATCCAGAAACTTGACCTGAAGTATGACTTAAATATGTAAATTTTGTAATTAAAAAGTCTATAGAATCAAATGCACCTGAACCTAAAACCACACTGTGTGAACAAATAATATGTATTATATATCTTTTACAGGTTTCATAACTTTTCATAAATCTAAAACCAAAATATTACTTTCATGAGACATTATAGTTTGGATATTTAGTTTCCCTCCAAAGCTCATGTGTGAGACAATGCAAGAACATTCAGAAGTGAAATGATTAGATTATGAGAGTTGTACCTAATTGGTGGCTTAATCCACTGATATGAATTTACTGGGTGCTCTCCTCCTCCATGCCCTTCTTCCATGATGTCCTGTCTCATCTTGGACCCAGAGAAATGGAGTTTGCCATTTATGGACTGAGAGCTATGAAGACGAGTCAACATGATCTTTTCCTCCTCTATGGCGTTACTGTCAATCCTTTGGTCACAGCACCAAAAAAGCTGACTAGCTGGATGCAGTGGGACATGCCTGAAATCCCAGTGGCTGGGGAGGCTGAGGCAGGAGGGTTGTGAGTTCAAAGCCAGCCTCAGCAAAATTGAGGCACTAAGCAACTTAGTGGGACCCTGTCTCTAAATAGCATACAAAATAGGTCTGGGGATGTGGCTCAGTGGTGGAGTGCCTCTGAGTTCAATCCCCGGTACTGGACCTACCCCCACCCAAGCAAACAAACAAACAATCAAACAAACAAAAAACTGACTAAATCATAAGGGATGAATCTGCAGTGCATCCTTGAGTAACCAATTAAAAGAAAGTCAGAGAAGTAATACATCAGGGGCTTAATATTAGCTTAGTGAATGATTTATTAGAACAATTCCACAGCAAAGCTCAGCCTTGCATGGTTTAGGATTCTGACATTCAATCTTCTATATACTTTGTGGAATGGAATAGAATGAAAAAAAAAATACTGTTTTTGCTTTTCTTTTTGCTACTGGAGGTTGATTGCAGAGGGCTTTACTACTGAGCTACTTCCTCAGTAATTTTTATTTATTTATTTATTTTTTTGAGAAAGGGATTCTCTAATTTTTCAAGACAGACCTCAAACTTGCCATCCTCCAGTCTAGTCTCCTGAATGGCTGGGATTACAGGCCTGCACCACTGCACCTGGCCAGTTGTTTTTATTGTGATGACATTTACACATCAGCTTCCACTTTGGTTGTAGGAAACCCTTGCTCTTTGTGCTCTTTGTTAGTGTCTATAGAATCTAACATATTGCAAAAATTTGAATAAGGAAGATAGTATTTTTCCTATATGAACAATGGAAAAATCATGTCCTGCTGGTGGAGGTTCAAAAGTAGAATCGAAGACTAATGTATTTTATTTAGAGAAATATACTCTTCAGCACCTTACTGCTCTCCTGTTGGCAGAGGAAGTGCACAAAATCTCTTGACCTACCTCTGTCACTTTCCATTGCATTGTGAAAACATTCTTGTTCTACACTTTCCAGAATGCTGAGTTCTTCTGTGTTCACATCATCAATGCTTCTAGGCAGGGCACATACAGTGAGTTCACATTAACTTTCTTTCACTGCCCACATACTCCCAATTTTATTCCATGTGCCCATTTGGTGAATTCAATGACTGTGTGGTTTTGCACTTGAATGAATTTAGCAGTGTGTAGCTAGAAAATCTGGAACTGAATTTTCTTCTGTCTTTGATGTTTATTATGTGGTTTAATACACACATTTTCACAGGCAGATTCTGGGACTCCTCACCATCTGAGATAAGGTGCCTGTGGAACTTTCAATTTCAAGATTTCTTTGTCTAGAGAGAAATTATTTTGACAAACTTTTTGATGTTACTTACCCTGAAGAGCAGAATGCAGAAATAACCACAAAATTTAAGATACGTTTTGGACAAATCAAAACAGAGGTAAGAGACTGAGAAAGAGGATGAATTTGTTACATTTTAGGAAACTAGAACCAAAAGAATAAGTAGTTCTAATTCAGTATCGTTATCATCAAAAATAGACTGTCTCATGTTAATCCCTTGAGAATTACTAAAATTTTACCTTATGAGAAAGCCCGGGGGGTAGAACACATAAATTGAACATATGTTTTCAAAGGTAAAAATCATACTTTTAGGAATTTCAAATAGAAGTTGATCTTGGTTAGCTTTTTCTTTTTCTTTCTATGGCAAGAATGAAAGTCAGGAGCTTTTATTTTCCCCAAGGAGCAGTGAAATGTAGTCGATCATCATCCTTTAAAATCATAAAGTGAATAATATTCATATCGTCTAGTTATATAGTGAACCACCATTATGAAGCAGTCGCTTTGTTCTAAGAGCTAAAGTAATTTTTCATATACATTAACTCATTTTCTCAAACCTCTAGGTAAGGACTCAATATTTACAAGTAAATACCTAATAATGTCTCAAACTTCATGCACTTAGACTGCAGTATTTGAAATTCAATCACCAAAATTTTCTTCCTCATCCCCTAATTTACATATAATTAAATGACACTATAATTGATCAATTTTTTATGGAAAGGTTTACTCTTAAGGTCAACTGTTCAGTCCCAATAATTTTTAGAACAAGAATAGACCTTTTTATTTTTAATAATATGTAACAGATTTTAAATTCAGTTTCACCTGCTTGATATTTTCACAAAAAGAATACACATTGTTAAATGCGATGAGCATAAAACTCGCAGACATTTTGCTAGCGAATGCAGTCTTACAGAAAGGAGTATGTACTAGATGACTTCTATGTTCTGAAAGTTTAGAAGACACAAAATTAATCTATGATGCATGAAATCAGAACAACGGAAAAGGTAATGAGGGACATTTTCGATTAAAGGGCAGATTCTATATTCAGGTTGATGTAATTCACAAGCATATAGAATTTTTAAAATTCAGTTTGCTGGACATTTAAGAATAGAACCACATAAGATTAAGAGACATTTTCAAAATGAACTCTTGAAGTTTCTTCTACTGTGTTATTTCCTGTTAGCTTTCCTGGTCTGCTACATACCTTCTCCTTAAAATTGAGTGGTTTGACAATTTCATTTAATTAATTCTATTAATGATAAATCTAGGATTTAGTTCCACTATCTTTATAATTGCTCTATGTTATATTCTCTCTCTCTCTCTCTCTCTCTCTCTCTCTCTCTCTCTCTCTCTTTCTCTTTCTCTCTCAAGTCTTTATATATAATATATATAATCAATACATATAGATAATCAATATGACTAAGTTTATATCTATGTAGCTCTTAGAATTACAACATGTTTTGAAAAATTCATCACATTTTACTTTAAAATACATTATATTTATCTACTAAATGGAAATACATTATGATAGTAAAGTTAACCTACCACCCCAGTATCTAACTTTTCCATCTGTTCTATAGATGTTTGCTTTTATAAATAATTGCTTTAGACAATTTTATTTTAAATAAACTAGTAGTTTTCATATTTATACTCATTTTACCACTTTTAGCACTCTTCCTTTATATAGGTGTAGATTTTATCATGCATCATTCCAACAATATCTTTCTAATTTTCCTGTACAATTTCAGAGTTGTCTTTCTCTTTCTCATTCTTTGTTTTTCTCTTTCAACTATACTATAGTGTGCCTCAATGTGGTTTATTTAATATTTTTCTGCAGAGGCTTGTTGAACTCTTCAATATTTCTTTTCAGATGTGAAAAATCTTTATAATCACATTTTCAAAAATTTTGTCGCTGTATGTTTTATCCTTTTGAAATTCTAATTACATACAATTTAACCTGATTTAATTCCACATATTATAAAACTTTGTTTAACATTTCATAGATTTTTTCCTCTGTATGTCATGTTTGTTAATTTCTCCTGAACTGTTTTCAATTCCATAAATCTTTTATTTTGCAGGATCTGTTGCCATATGTATTATCTGTTACCATATTTTTCCAGACTAGATTTAATTCATTTCCTTTCTTAAAGAATGTTATTCTTCTGTCCTGAGGTGCCTCACCCCTTCCCCAAGTATAATCTTATATTTATGTGAATTATTTAACATTTATACTTGTTTTAATGTCTAGGTCAAATTCCAACCTCTAATTATCTGTGAGTTTGCTTCTATTTACAGTGGTTCAATTTTATCTGAGTGTTTTAGATATTGTGCATAAAACATGAAAAGTAAGAAGGTTACATATTTTCTTGCATTACACATTTTCTACAGAAAATGAATACTTTTCTTTGCTCAGCACTTTACCCTGCTTCCTCCCATTCTTATAGATATGGACAGAGAATCCAGTTGCAGTCCATTTGTTAACCTACATGCTTTTGTCGGCTATTGCTACATAACAGGTTGTCCTAAAAGTTATTGGCTTAAAACAATATAGAAAGTTCTTCAATCTCAATGTCTTTGTCAGTAGTCCAGGTGCAAATGCTCAGAGTCATATGGAAGTTCTGCAGCTACGTCAAGCCTCAATTAAAGAGAATATGCGTCCTAACTATATGTGTTTTGGGCAAATTTGGTTGATTATAGATTGTTGGACTAAGGGTTTAGTTCTCCATGAATGTTGGCCACAGTTTTCTTCAGTCCCTTGCAAACAGACCTCTACCAAAACCATCTCTCGACACAATATGTCTGCAGTATTCACAAGAACAAGAAAGGAGGATTCCAGTAAATAGCAGAATGCTAACAAGTGGGAAGTCAAAGTTGTTTTATTTTTCTTTTGTGGCACCAAGGAGTTAACTAGGGGTGCTCTACCACTAAGCCATACCATTGGGTCCCCCTTTTTTATTTTAAGAAAGGATCAAAGTTGCCAAAGCTGCTCTCAAACTTGCACTCTGATCCTCCTGAGCCTCTGGAATTTTAAGCGAGAGCCACCATGCAGAATTGGAAGTCAGTCTTTATAAGCTGATCATGAACGTGATCAGCAATTCACTAGCTCATATTTTTTTCTCCTCTGGATGAGGGGAGGGAACAAAGAGCACTTCCCTTACTCATCTAGAGGAGCATAAAATATGGGCTATATCCTATAATCATAGATATTCAAGAGAATAAAATTTCCAGGAACTTTTGATGGGCTTGAAAAAGTGATCTCTTGAGTTCCTTGAATAGGAGAATCTAATGGATATGACAAGGACCCCCACAATTTAGACAGTATTTATTCTTAGAGCTTGCTCTCTGACAAGGAGACCAAATGGTGGTAGAATCACACAGGGTCTAAACACTTTGCTGTTGGCAAGTCCTTTGTTTATTAGTCACAGGTCAGGGTTTGGGTCAGGTTTCAGTCTTGGGGTGCAATTAAAATTCTGATCAGTTAAGTTCTGGGAACTAGTCCTGGTAGTAAGGTAAAAGCACAGATTTGGCATACATAATATCTAGGTATCAGCCTATTTGTCAAAAATAGCTCTCTCAACCTCCTTGTACATTTTGTTCTTCAGTTTTATTTTCTGTAAAAGGTGTATCCTTTGAGATGGGCAGAAAGTTTTTAGGATAGTATCATACTTACAGTAAACGATGTTTAGTATATTATTTCTGCTAATTATTAACAATAATTTCAGCAATATGCATACTTAATAATTAATTGTAACTTGGTTTTATATTAAATTCCATTCTACCACCTTGAGCACTTCTTTCTGAATCTTACCTTAATTATTTATTAAATAATATTAATAACTTTCAGCTTTCAAACCTGTGGTATTAATTAGAAATTATAAATTATATTAAACATGTAACTTGGATCTTGGACTCAAGGAAATCATAATTCTTGCTAAAACTAATTTCAAAGCAGAAGCTAAGTATGGACAATTTGGCAGTTCTCACTAGAAAGTAACCTGGATCCTCAATTTCTCAATGGCCCACACAGGTTCCAAGTATCAGGAAAAATAATGATATCACTTTAAACTATAACAAACTGAGGTTAGAGAGAGCATGAGATATTGGGATTGTTTCGATTCAGTCAATATTGGCATGGGAATTTTGGTTACATGCTGTCACTACATCAGTTTGAAAAAAGCCATGAAGCTGAGGTTGGCAAATATTTTGAACTCAAAAGTTTACCGCTATTCTAAAATGAACAATTTCTTGCTTTGCAAAGGGTGATACTATAGATATCACTTATCAGGTTGTTCCTAGAAAATTGGAATACAGTTTAAATTATTTTAAAAGCAATCATGAAAAGTCCATTAGTATGTTTTCAACATGATAATATTATTACCAAAATATAGTAAGGTTCATCAACCTTAATGTACTATTGTTTACTATTTTAATATTTAACACACTTCAGTGAAAGCTAAAATAGGCACATTATAAAAAGTATTGCATATAAAGGCCTTTATAGCCACTGGATATTATTCTTATCCTTGGTGCATTGTTGAAACATGGTCAAGGTTTGAGTATATAATGAGTATAGTATTGAGGTCCTAGTATGTATTTATTGGCAATTATTTCAGGAACTTGCTTCAGAATGATTTTTAAGCTTACCGTTTTTTCCACAACATACATGAAATGCCAAAACAGTTGAACCTTTCTATAAAGAGAGTAGGGAAATTAAAAAGTAAGAATTTGCAGATTTCCTTGTTGTGTTAAGTATCAGAGCTAACATGGTCAAAGAAAGAGAAAATACATTTCTTTCTAAGCTAATCTTTTGTCCCTAAAATTATGTGCTAAAAAATCTTACTTTTTTTCCATGAAAAAAAATTTGGGGAATTCATCCAGTATTCACAAACTGTTTCAAACTTTAATAAATAAACAAAATGGGAATTGGGTAGAATTGAGATACACCCTAGCCAAAATTTTAAAAATGTTCTACATTGTCATTTACAAATTATCAAATGAATAGGTAAGTCAACTATATGCAATTGAATATTTATTGCTATTGGCTTAAAATAAAACACCACCATTAAGATTTAATTAATTGATATATTCCTTAATATAAAAAAATCTTTATTCATTACACACCATATGACAAAGTCTACCTCAAAAATTATAAAATAATAGAATTTCTACAAAGCAATATATAGTATAAGAGATTATAATTTGTTATACTTGGAAACTGTATAATATATATAGTGTGAGTAGTACATAAAATTGTATTTTCGTATTTTCAAAACTATTATTATAGCTGTATGATTTTGACCTCGGATATTTTCATTTGTATGCCAGGCCAAATTCCATTCATGTGAGATTTTCAATGCAGGCATTTAAGGTGGAAACAATTAGTGAAATAAATTGAACTTGAAGATTTATCATCAAAAACAGGCATTTTTGTAAATATTGATGTTTATTAGTCAATACAGAGTTAGAAACCAAGGCAATTAATTAAAAGGCACTTTCTCCACATCCCTCCTTTAAAAATTCTTCCAGTCTCCCTCTAAGTGTTGACCTCATTTTGAGGGACTGGCAGCGTGCAATCTTAGTTGAAGTTGGTAATTGACATGTCATCTTACCTATATTAACAACCTGGAGACTTCACACTGGTACCATGGTACCCAGTTATTTTTGTCTTGATAAAAGACAATTGTCAGTCTTTAATTACAATTAAGTCAAGAACTTTTCAGCACTGGCTATTTTGGAATACACAGGTGTCAAATGCTTTTTTCTATTTGTTTTTCTTTGGTGGAACTTCTTTCTTGCCTTCTGGGAATTCATTCAATATTCACAAAGTGTTTGCAGTCCTGCCTGAAAAATAGTCACATACCAATCCTAAACTTCCAAACTGTTATCCAGACTTCAGTGTATCAAATGTTGATGCCACTGTTTATTATGATCTGAATTCATGCTGTTCCCAATTCCCCCACATTTAGTAAATAATCCTTTGAGACGAGGTCAATATAACGGTGTGTGAACTTTATTATTTTGTCCAAATGTTACAATTATTCAAGTATCTCTGTTCTTATTTTCCTTATGTACTATTTTTATTTTAGTATAGACATCTGCATAAAAAGTAGGTTTATTAATTAGAATGATTGGCAAAGTCTTACGTTGAGACAACTTGAGACAACTAAATAATATGTCTTTCATTCATTTATTTACTCAACACTGAATTATTATTTTCTTTCTGCCTAAGGTAAAATACACAGTCAATGAATTCATTGAATTTTAAGTTTATTTTAAAGATATTTTACAGAAAGCAAAAATTAGAATAAAGCAAAGATTTTTGTTCAGGTATACTGACCTAGATTGTATTCTGGTACATATATACAAAAGTAGATAAATTTGGGGGTATTAGTTAATTAGCTAAAAATACTATAGGAAGAGGGAAAACAGGATTAAACCCACATCAAACATAAAAGAATTCAGGTACATAACAAGCTTGGCAATTTTGCACAAATTATTTGTTTGTTATTACCAAAAAGTAGGTTACATTTTTTGTGAAGAAAAAAGACACAAAATGTAGATAGGGATTTGTCACTTATTCTTAGAGTCTGAAATTTAATTTACATGTAACTTGACTGTATAGGAATGCCATAGGATTTATGCAGTAGTAATAAGACTGTGTCCGGGTTAGACCGAACCCAATAGTTAATGAATTGAAAGGGTAGGGTGAAGACATGGTGATGAGATTAAAAGCTGGAGATCTATCAGCACAATCTCAGTTAGAAATGATGAGTGAAGGTTTAGTGCCTCCACTTTTGAGAAGAATATGGCAGTATGTTGAACAATTAGGTGTAAGGTTGTCATATGAACCAATTCCACTCCTATGTATGTACTCAAGAGAAATGAACACATTTGTCTACACAAAAGCTGTTATGTAGATGTATGTGTAAGCAATTATATCCAAATTATGGAAATTACCCAAATATTCATCTGACAATTAGTGGACAAATAAAATATGGTGACACCATGGGACAGAATGTCATCTTGCTATTAGAAGAGAATGAAGTTCTTATACATACTATAGTTTAAATGCATCTTGATAATATGCTGATTGAAAAGAACCTGTCACAAAACTTAAGATATTGCATAATTCCCTTAAAACAAAAATTCACAGTAGAGTATTTATAGTGACAAATGGAGGTTATTTTTACTCAGAGCTGGAGGAGATGATATAACAGGTGACTGATAGATAAAGGGTATGGTGTATCTGAGAGAATAAAAATCCAAAATTTACTCTGGTGATGAATATATCTATGATATATTTAAAAACATCAAGCTTCACTCTTTAAATAGATGAAATTTATGGTATTTGAATTATGTCTCAGGCTTTATAATAATAAAAAAGAAGTTATAAAATCCTGAATAAAGACAATAGAAATAAGGATAAAGAAGAGTGGGCTAAGAAAGCTAGCAAATGCAATTTAAAGGACTTTGTAATCAAATGGATTTTTTGGACAAAGGGAAGGGAAGAATGAGGGAAAAGACTAGGAAGATATCCTAGGTATGTCCTGTGTATTGAAACAATAGTGATTTCAATAATAGAAGAGTGTCTACAGGAATTCCGGGCATGTTTTGAGGTAATATGATAATAGTTATGTGACTGTAATTGGAGTTTAAGTTGTTTAATATGTATTAGGATCATCAGTAGGTTAATATGTATATAACATGTATTATATATAATATATATTTTTTAAAAATATATAAAATATATATAATCTTAGGAAGGATCATCAAGGAGGCAGTTAGAGTAGATTGAAATGTCATCATTGATGAGGTACACAATAAAACCAAAATGTAAATAGATAGACTTTCCCAGAAAGAGTGTTTTGGTAGAACAAGTAAAGAAAATGAAACTCTGGAAACTATCATGGCAGTTGGAGGAGATTTGAGGATATCGTTTTGTGGACACAAAATTTAGTGGACACAAACTGAAAAAGATTTTGAATTAAATAGCAAAACAATAGGTGTCTTTTACTATGGTTTCCAATGTAGTAGTCTGTTGCACAGATCACTTGATTCTCTTGAAATCATAAAAATAGGTAAAATAATAGCTACTCTGTTCAGACAAAGCATATAAGCATAATTTTTTTTTTTCTTACTATTTTTACCCACATCAGAATGAGAGTCACTGAGTTGCTCCTTGCAATGTCCTTGGACCTCAGATATCATGGGTGAAAATATCATTTTAATTGACATCTTTATTTTACTAAGCATGTAAATCATACCTCAGAAATGATCCATCATAGAAGCAGAGCTGTAGTGAACATTACACAATTAATTAGACCTACTTAATTATGGAAGAAGATGTGAGGAAGCAAGGGTCCCAAATTGAGGGAATAATCAACAACCCATTTTTTTTTTTTTTTTGGATTGGTGATATAGGTGAAAATGTCAGAGCTTAAAAAATATGGCAAACCAAGCAAATCTACTTTCCAAAATGAGACCAGGAAGGAGGATTTGGAGAGAAATCTGTAGAAGCTGCAGCCACTGCATCTGGTGGGGGGCCCCTACAGTCCAAAAAAGGAGGACATACAATAATTTGCTGACATTTCTGTCCCTGTATTTCATGGTAGATAATCAGAACAACCACGGAAGTATGCTGCTATTTCACATACACCTCCTAAATCCCATGAAAATTTCTCTTTCAGACAAAATTCATGAAGGAAAGTAATTTCTGGGAAAGATGGCTCTTGGTTACTCAAGTTGACACAAGTTGTTGGTAGACATACTTCTTCTGAAAGTGTTAGGTAAAGATTCCAGGCTTCTTCTGATTCTGATAGCTACTTGGCTTGAAGCTGCAAAAGTCCAGTTTACATAGTGTTTTTTCTCTGTGCAAATTTGTTTCCATAATTCTTCTTTTTTATAAAGACAATAGTCACACTTTATTAGGGACCCATTCTACTCCAATATAAACTCTTCTGAAAAAAATTCTATCTATATGAACCCTATATTCAATTTGATCAAATTGTGAGGTACTAAGAATGAAGACTTCAATCTATGAATCACATGTTGGGAGATATGAAATTATCCAGCAAAGGTAATTTAATAATGAAAATCATTAATGTATGGTTCCTGGGTATTTGGTCACTATGGAATCTTAATATTGGAAAATAATATACATGTATTAGTATATTCTCTCCATTAATTTTTATAAACATTTATCAAAAAATCAGTATACCTCCTATGTATCAATGAATTGATCAGTGGGACAAATGAGTAGATCCACTCAAACATATGTAAGTAGCCTTTCAGACAAATTGTTATTTGTACATCTTTACAATAAATCTTAAACAAAATTTGTTATTTTGATGAATCCAATATTCTGTGCTTTTAATTTAAATACTTTCTCTTCTATTTCCTTTTTATATCTATCTATATAGCTTCTGTAAAATGGAAATTATATTTATTTAATTTTCTTAGAGGAGAATTACTGCTAACAAACAAATTTAAAAAGTATAGTTCACTGTTACCTGGAACCATTAAATATATGTGCATTAAGCTATACCGCTGAGGAAATAAAAATAAAAACAAGTTATTAGAGATTCACAGAGAATCTATTTGAAAGATAGAAAATAATTTTCTGAAGAGTAAAACAGAAACAAGAAGATATTAGTTATATGGAATCCCATTTTTTAAAAAATGGGTAAGAAATTATGTGCTTTTTCAATATCTAAATTGATGGGTTTTCTACCTAAAGTTTCAAGATGAAATATGACTTCTAAATAAGAAAGATTTCCTCATATCTTCATAAAAGGTAAATAGGTTATTTTTATGTAATTATAGTTCCTTTAAAGTAATATTTATGTGAGAATAGTATAGAAAGCAATGGAAATTTTTAAATGGAGAATATCCCTGCTGGTTGTGAATAGTATTTGGCTTTCACATAGATCTTGTTGATAAATCCCTTTTGCAGAGCAAATTTGGTGTTTTACTTGCACAGAGGACAGCATTTGGAACGTCTGTATGTGTATAAATTTGCAAGGTACAAATTGACAAGATGCTTGATGACATGTCAAGAAATATTTGCAAATATTTCTGGTGTCAGCACAATTCAGATTCAAATAAGAACTTGTCT